>NW_015386920.1:112146-163531 GCF_001527695.2 Protobothrops mucrosquamatus | reverse complement strand
GAATTGGGTATGTCTAGTTCACGGGTCGGCAACCTGCAGCTCCGGAGCCGCATGTGGCTCTTTGAGCCATCACCTGTGGCTCCGGAGCGCCCGGGTGCCCCACCCCCTGGGAGAAGCGCGCCAGAAATTCCCTTTCCCGGGCTGGCCCCGTCCGAGGCGCACGTGGCCGTGGAGCCGCACGGGGAAGCCCCAGGATCCCCGCTGGGAGCGGGCCAGCCCTCCCACAAACCGCAGCCCAAGGGAGAGCAGCCCCTGCAATCCCCAGCCAGCGGGACCGTTGGCCCCACCAGCCGGGAAGGCGCGCCCGGAGTCCCAGCTGCCGTGAAGGAAGAGGGAGATGCAGCAATGGTAGGAGAGGAGAGCCTCCTCCTGGGGCCTGCTTCCTTGCCCTCCTCCCCTTCTTCCTCCTGCTGCCCCACGGGCGGCTCGGGCGGGCGGCGGGGCAAGAGGGTACCGGTGGGGGCCATTCGGGCCGGCAGAGGGGCTGGTCAGGCAGAGCAGCTGCAGCATTGCGGCCAGGGCCAGCGGCCCCCGTGGCACCGGCCCCCGCTGCAGCCCACTGCAGCTACATCGGATGGGCGGAGGGCGAGGCCGGGCAGTGTGGAGTTCTAGCTGGGGCGGCGGCAGCAGCTTCCTCAACCCTCCTCCTCCCCTTCTTCCTCCTGCTGCCTCTTGGGCAGGTGCCGGGGCAAGAGGGGTGCCCGGGAGGAAGCAGCTGGGCCAGCGAAGGGGCTAGCAGGGGCCGGTCAGGCAGAGCAGCCGCAGCATTGTGCCCAGGGCCAGCAGCCCGCGCGGCACCAGCCCCCGCGGCTACATCGGATGGGCGGAGGGCGAGGCCGGGCAGTGCACAGTCCCAGCGGCGGCAGCTTTCTAGCCCTCCTCCTCCCCTTCTTCCTCTTGCTGTCCCCTGGACGGCAGTCCAGGCTGGGGCGGTGGTCGGCACCAGCATTGTTCCCTGGGCAGCCGAGCTGGCCACGCGTCTCCCCGAGCCGGTCCAGGTGGCAGTCCTGGCGGGGGGACGGCCGGCAGGGGCATCACTCCCTGTGCCGTCCCTGGGCAGCCGAGCTGGCTATGTGTCTCCCTAGGCCGGGCTGGGCGGCAGTCATGGCTGGGGCAGCGGCTGGCGGGGGCATCGCTCCCTGGAAAGCCGAGCCGGCCACGTGTCTTGCCGGGCCGGGCAGCAATCCCAGCTGGGGCGGCGAACGGGCAGCTGTGTCCCTTTGCCTTCCTCCGAAGGCAGAACTCTGGCCTCCCGCAGCAGGCTGATATGCGAGCCCGAGCAGCCGTCTGCTGCTGCCTTGGAAGATTTGCCGCAGCAGCTCTTTCTCCCCATCAGCCTCCTCCTCCTCCCTGGGAACCTTCGGGCCAAAAGGCAGAAAGAAGAAAGTCCCAGAGAGGGAGAGCGCGCGGTGGGGGGAGAGCAGTCTTCTCTGAGGGGAGAAGCCAGGACGGCAGAGCTGCCNCGCAAGGGCATTGAAGGAAAGGCGGGGGGAAGGGGGAGAGAAGAGGGATAGGAAGGAAAGAAAACGAAGGAAGCTCTGTAGCCACCCAAGAAAAAGCAAATTTAAATACAGTAGCTGCCAGGGAAGGAGGAGGGAGGGGAGGCTTGGCAACTTGCTGGAAGGGACCGATTCGGGGTTCTGGATCAAGGTGGGGAGGGGCATTGGGGGGGGGTTCTGGCCTCGGAGGGAAGAAAATGAAGCTGATCCAGCCTCTTCAATCAAGTTCTGTTCTGCACCTGCGCGCGCGCATGCACGCACGCGTACGCACGCATTTTGCGGCTCCCAGGTTTTTTTTTTCTGAGGTAAACGGGTCAAAGTGGCTCTTTCACTTTTTCAGGTTGCCAACCCCTGGTCTAGTTTAACGAAGAGAAGGACGAGAGGGGACATGATAGCAGTGTTCCAATATCTCAGGGGCTGCCACAAAAAAGAGGAAGTCAAGCTATTCTCCAAGGCGCCTGAAGGCAGGATGAGAAGCAACGGATGGAAACTGATCAAGGAGAGAAGCAACTTAGAACTAAGGAGAAACTTCCTGACAGTTAGAACAATTAACCAATGGAACAACCTGCCTCCAGAAGCGGTGAATGCTCCAACACTGGAAGTTTTTAAGAAGAGGCTGGACAGCCATTTGTCTGAAATGGTATAGGATTCCTGCCTGAGCAGGGGGTTGGACTCGATGACCTCCAAGGTCCCTTCCAACTTTATTATTATTATTATTATTATTATTATTATTATTATTATTATTATTATTATTATTATTATTATTATTATTATTATTATTATTATTATTATTATTATTATTATTATTATTTTGCCAACTATCATCCAGGAACTGACTAGCTGCATTTGGCCTAGTTCTCTTTTTGCTGACAAGCAATAAGTACTATAAGTTTGTATTGTACACAGAAGTAAAGGTTTCCCCTGTCCAGTTGTATCTGATTCTAAGGAATGGTGCACATCTCTGTTTCTTGGCAGAGGGAGCCAGTGTTGTCCAAAGACATTTCTGTGGCCATGTGGCCAACATGACTATATGCTGAGCCGCACAGAACACTGTTACCTTCCCACTGAAGTGGTGCCTATTTATATAGTCACATTTGCATGCTTTTGAACTGTTAGGTGGACAGGAACTGGGGAAAATAACGGAAACTCACCCTGTCGAATGACACGCTCAGGTCTTGAACCTGGGCTGTTGACTTTCCAGCTGGCAAGCCCAGTATCTTAACCACTGAGCCATTCATTTGGAATAGCTGAAAATGGTAAAAACCTCTGTACTTTACCAGAATTTCATGCTATATATTAAGCAAAACAGGAACAATGGCAGCTGGGAAAAGCGAATGTAGTGGCAGGAATGATGACAATATTATTCTCTACCAGGGTTAGAAACTTTTCAGGTTATGGAACTTGTTAAAAATGTTTTGGAATCTTTAATCAAGAGGTAAATCACTAGTGATTAAAAAATAGCAATAAAATAAAACTTGCGCTTGTTTGTGCAAATAAATTTAACTGATATTAAAGTTATCAGTTTCATGAAACAAATGCTTCAATTATTGTCCCAGATAGTAATTTTAAGTAAATTGTTTATTGTAAATGCAGAATTAACATTTCCAGTATACAAAATTTAAAACTTGACTCTCACAATTATTTCAGTAACTAATGTTTTAATCAAACATATCAATGTTCAGTGACTCAGATGTAAGATGTAGACTTTGAAAAACTCTACAGAATGTAACAGTGAAAAGATATTTTACAAGCTTAAAGTTAGCCCACTAATGAACAACTATGCAGATCATTCACAGCTTTCAGTCATTTTATATATCATACTTAGATTCTATTCACTTTTTACATTTTTATCGCATCTATTTCTTTTGTAAACAATTCAGGGTAGCTATTCCTATTTCTATTTTCCCACAACAACCCTGTCTGAGAGAGATTAGTCAAAGTCACTCAGTGACTGGGATCAAATGTGTTCTTTTCCACTACAATACTATTAGCTGTGAGAAATCAGGATTGTGGGGGGGTGTTTAGTCCCACTGATAACTGGAAAAATCAAAACCTTTCCTGCTTCCCCAGAAAGCTCTGCAGGTAAATAGTGATCTTGATTAGAAAGGGGAGGGGATGAAAATAAAGACTCCCTACCAACGGTCTCTGCAGGGAAGATTGCTTTTGCCATCAATGGCAAAAGAAAACAGCTTTTGATCTAGACAGGTGGTGGGAAGAGATTAGAATTGACCATTACTGATGTGAGGGTGTATGTTGTGTATAGGTGAGGCAGAGAAAGTGCAAAAGATCAAGATCTTCTGCAACCGTTAATTTAATTCTTTACCCTAGACAGGTTATTCACCCATGATCTACCCCAAATTGAGGGAAAGGTAGATTCTGAATGGCAATGAGGACACAAATAACAAGTAACACTTAGTCCAGACTGCAATGTTTTCTGGAACAGTTAGTTTCAAGAAAAAAAAATATTTCTACCACATATTAACGCATATGAAAAGGATATTAAAATTAATTAAGGTATGTGGGGAACTTCTGCTGGTTGCTGCTCACAAGTTGTCTATTCAAGCTCTGGGAAGTCCACAAGCAACTGGGATAGGTAATTAAAACTTCAAGGAAAATTCCCCTCATCACAGGTTATCTTTGTGTGTGTGTGTGTGTGTGTGAGAGAGAGAGAGAGACAGAGACAGAGACAGAGACAGGAGTATCTGCAGTTCAGGGATTGGTATATAGCACTGCAGTTTTCCAAGTTTGGTTTTTGGATGCAGATCCTTCATTATCTTTCATTCAGATCAAATCATCAGTGCAGAAACTTTGGAAAAATGAGGTTCACTAGTTGGCAAAAATTTAGATGAAATGATCTTGTGGGCTGGTCTTGCTGGTGATAGATTATCTGTTTGGCTAATAAGGATATGGTTCTGTATTGGTTGTTTTCTATATGACCAGTACTGTTGATATCTATGTGCTGGGATTGTTGGCAGTTGTTGTTCTTTTCCGGTGTTAACTGAATTTTAGTTTGATGATGATTATTAGATAATAAATATTATTTTTCTATTTAAATCACTAATATGGTGACCATGTTAGCAGCTAACATTTTTAAAATATAAAATGAATATTAACAATAGGTTAAAAAAACTCTTGTCCCAGACAAAATAATTGACAAAGACCTGTCAATGAGTCAATATCAAATGTGAATATCCAGACTCACATTCAGAGTTCCAGCTAACTACTTTATTATGTTCTGCCTACAATACAGGAATCTCCTTAGTCTGGCAGCATTCTCTTGGCAACAATTAGATAAGCCTCCAAGGAATTTAGGGAGGGTCAGTCCTAGCTCTTTTGCAGTTGCACAGTGACTCCAGGCTAACTCCATGCTTGATCTCTTCTAACTGCTAGGTTGGGTACTTCCCAACAGTTAACTAACATTCCAACCTGCAGGTCCTAGGATGATTAATTCATTTAGAAAATTTGTATCTTATATGTGATAATTCTAGGCAGCTCACAATGAAATTCATTAAAAACAGAATAACTATAACCAATTGAACTCCATAGCCCGTATATCCCATCCACAGCATCATTCTACATTTGCTAGGGTCACTTCTATCTAACCCAATGCTTGATGTTTTTCATACCCTATTCACATCCTTCTGGAAGGCTAATAGGGTGGGATCCCTCCAAATATCAGGGAGACACTGTTCCATAGGGTCAGGATAGCCATAGACAATGTGCATCTCCTAGGTTGCGTCAGATGGCAATATTTAAAGGAAGGGACCTGGAACATACCCACTCTGACAGGATGGATAGTTACTCTCAAGGAGAAGCAGTCCTGCAGGTAATCTGGCTTTGTGCCATTTAGAACTTTAATGGTGAATACTAGCAGTTTGAATTGCACCTGGAAAGCAACTGGAAGCCAAACAGCATCAGTGTAACATGGGGAAAACATAAAGTGCCCTGAACAGTACATCACCGCATGCAGGTTCAATTGTAAGTTCCAAGTAGTCTTCAAAGACAACCCTAAATAGAGGACATATCAGTAATCCAATCAAGAGATAATTAAAGTGTGAGTAATAGCTAGTAATGCTACTCAGTCGAGAAAAAGGCACAATTTATGCACAAGCTGAACCTGGAAAAAGCTCCCCCCCCAGCCTGATTGCCATATGCTACTTGAGCAGGAACCATGATTCCAAGAAGACCCTCAAATTGCCCTCCACCTTTCTATGAAGAAGTGCTGCCCTATAGAAAATCGAGGATGACAATTCACTGGACCCGGGGTGGGTGGGTGGCAAGGATGCAAAGCCACTGCATTCCAGAATTGAGTTGAAGCTGGTTTTTTCCACTGCATTCCAGAATTGAGTTGAAGCTGGTTTTTTCCACCCAGACCCTCAGTCTCCAGGTACTGGATAGACACCAGAATGCTATCATCTGCCTGGCATGCCTACCTGAGATGTATAATTGACTATTATCCTCATACTGATGGTACTGCACCCCATGCTGTTGAATGACTTATTCAGAGGCCTCATGTAGATGATAAATAGGAAAGGGAAGAGGCCAGAGCCCTGAGGCATCCCACGTATAAGAAGCACATCACCACCAACTCTATTACTAACCACAACTGGAACATTGTCTAGAGCAGGGGTAGGCAACCTTGGCTCTTTTATGACTCATGGACTTCAACTCCCAGAATTCCTGAGCCAGCATGGCTCAGCTTGGAAACCTCTCCCTTTCCCTTCAGCATGGCTGGCTCAGGAATTCTGGGAGTTGAGGTCCACGAGTCATAAAAGAGTCAAGGTTGCCTACCCCTGGTCTAGAGCAAGTCTGTGAGGAAAGTTTGCAAAATGTAGTGTATTAGTGTAGAGAAAGAAAAGTAATTAAAGTGATTATGATGTAAATATACAAACTGATACACACAGCAGGAAAATGGGCTAGAATGCATTCTGTTCTTCTTCTTGAAGCTCTGAGGTTGGATAGCAGAAAATTTAAAACACCTAAAAGCGATATTAGATTGTATGGTATCTGGTTAATTTACTATCACAAGATGTAGTAATTAGCAAGTTGGATAAAGGATCAAACACATTTATAGAGAATAAGGCTACTGTGAGTTATTAATCCCTATGGTTGTATATTAGCATTAGAGATAGTGAATATCTCCATATGTGATCAACAACCTTGTGCTCATATCGTGCTTATGGGTTTCCCAGATCCTATTCTAAGAACAGAATTATAGAATAGATGGCCTTGACATAATCCAAACCAACTTTCTTATGATATTTTGGGTCAGTTTGAGCCTTGTTCTAAGGGTAATAGTTGCTTCAAGGGCTTGAATGACACAAAGAGTTAAATCTCATTCACAAGTTATTAAACATCATACCAAAGATGAACTTCAGGGGATGTATTTTGCATATAGTGGAGTATGGCTCATAAAGAATATTTAAATCTCTATCTCTGAAATTTAGCAGTGGTATATTCTGGTTTGAATGGTAGTTTTTGAGAATGTCTAACCTGTATCTGTTCCTCTTATGCTATGTACCAATATTTCTCAGTTCTCAAAAATATAGAATATAGAACAAATGTCCAAAAATAAAGTTTATACTGTTGACCATTTTTCTCTTACCACAGACTATTTCAAGAGGAAACAGCCAATGAGGTGCATGTTATTCAGCAGGATGCCCCTTCTGGATAAGGGGGTTGTGACAATAATTGGAAAGAGAGAAATTATAGTATTTTAACTCATGTCACTACTCAATATTGCTTTTTCCCATAAGTTGCAAAGAAAATAACTATATGACAATGCACATGCATTGAGAGAAAAACGGAATGGTCAGCAAGTTATTGAAAGAACGGTTTAAAACTAGAGCAGCAGCAAGACTGAGTCTATTGGGAAAGAATTTCAAATCTTGTTCCTGTAAGTCCTTTGGGCCTCTATTCCCAGCTATCCCTCCTATTTGGGTATAGTAGCTAGGTAGTTCCTGCTACCAATAACTCATCTGATATCCTTCCACTAATTCCTGCATGTAAGAGACAGGGCACCCATAACTTGTATTACTTTTCTGGCAAATTTAAAAGAATGCAATGAGCAAAAAAATCTATAGTGTCTCCTTCTGACCTTGCATCACTGAGGCAGGTAGCTAGGGAAGTCAGTCCCTTTCCTTCTCCCCTTTGGGAAAGAGAAGAACTGAATAATAAGTTAGGATAATTTTAATAACAAGGAAAAGAGAGAATGTAAAAATCCATTTTAACTTTATATATTAGACAGTGAAAAAATTAAAAATGCATAACTATTCATGTAACAAACCATCTCAAAATAACCTTCTATGTAAAAATGTAAGGCTCTAGGCCAGTGATGGCAAACCTATGGCACGGGTGCCAGAGGTGGCACTCAGAGCCCTCTCTGTGGGCACGCGTGCCGTCGCCCCAGTCCTAGGCCTTCAGCTGGGTTTTATAAAACCTTTTTGCTTTAGGCCTCCACCATGTGCAAAAAAAAAAAAAGGTTCAATCAGTCAATTTCAACTTCTCGCGGGGAAAAAAAGATCTTGCAAAGTTGAAATTGATTGATTGAACTTTTTAGTCCCGCCCACTCTGCCGTTACCACCGCAGCCATGCCCACCCAATTGGCCATGCCCACCCAATGGGCCACATCCACCCGGCACTCGACGATGCATAAGTGGGTTTTGGGTTGCAGTTTGGGCACTCAGTCTCTAAAAGGTTCGCCATCACTGCTCTAGGCAGACCATAAGACAATGCTGGCCTATTCCTATTTAGAGAAATCCCCATTTTAAAAAGTTTAGTGGTGATTCAATAACATTAAGCATAATGTTGAGCTCACGGAGAAAAAATTATTGTTAGAGCCAAAACTAGTAAGGTGAGAGACAATTTGATAAAGGTGCAATTTGGTATAATGATTAAATGCCAGGAGACCGTGCGTTCTAGTTCTGCTTAGGCACAAAGCCAGCTGGTGATTTTAGGCCAGTTACTCTTTCTCAACCCTAGAAAGAAGGTACTGGCAGGCTACTCTGAAAATGTTGCCAAGAAAATTATATGGACTTGTTCTGCAATCATTAAGGAATCACAGCATTTGATTTACTGGAAAGGCTACTCTGACACAAAGTAATCCAGTGAAGTAGTAGAAGACACCCATACACCAAACTTGTCCACCAGCTGCCTCTGAAATATCCTTGCAAGCCCTGTCCCTAGGCAATGATGACCAAAAAGACTACTCAGTTCCTGCCACCAGTTCCTGTTGCTAGGATACAAGAGTGGTGGAGCGCATTGCAGTTTCCTCTAAATCTTCCATCTCAGACTTATTCACTGATATTGGACAGGAAGCAGAAGAGATTCTGGTGGGAAAAGTAATGTTTTGGAGAAGGGGGAGCTGTTACAGAAAAAGATGTTGTGAGTCCTAGGAAAGCATAAACATGTGAAAGAAACTCTAAGCATCTCTATCTGGACTGTGTTAAGACATAAATTGAAGAAAAAAGGGGATTTGACAGGTTTTCAAAAGTCTGTTTATGATATCCTTAACTGTAGAAAAGTCCAAGACTCTGCCAGTTTTTTTTAAACCTGACCTCTTGACATCACCCAAGGATTGGTTCTTCCTATGATAGTATCTCTTTTATCCTCAAAATGATGTCAACAAGAGCCTCCATTTCCTTGACAGTAAAGAATTGATCATCCTGTACGTGGGACCAAGTTATTCCATTCTGAAAAGTCTTAATTTATATATTTCTCTTTCTGCCAAAAGATCTCTACTTCAAGTACCTTGGTTCCAGAGAAACATATTTTCTTTATGAAAGCTAGAGGAAAATATAAACTATGCCTTAAGGCAGATAACCATACAGTTCTTATGCTAGCAATAACCTGGAAAGTAACTTATTGGTAACTTGAGTTTTGTTATTCCAAACTTTGTAATCAAAACAAAAGGTGCCATGCTATATTTTTTTCCTTCAGAGTTAAGAGTCCTGACTTTCTTACATACTAAATTTACATTGAATTTATGGAAGTAGAAGATTAATATACCCAAGTTCCTCCTCCTCCTCCTCTCCTTTTGGTAAAAAGAACAGACGTTCATAAACACTCCTGTTTGCTAATTGCAATCACACATTCCCAACTGCCTCTCCTTTTTATGAAGGGTACTTGGTAGGACTGATTCAGTTCATCAACCGCACATGTAAACCTTTCCTCCATAGATCGTGGGATCAGCAAGCAAGCACTTCATTCAACATGATAAAGCAAACATGCACAACCTGACCCAGAAATCAAACAACCTTCTTAAAGCAGCTGATCATGATTATTCACTCGTTCCAACTAGGTATAACTATTGTTCCACTACAAATCTCTGTGAAAATTTACTCTCATACAACTCTAATTTCAGGATATTGCTCCACATACATGATAAAACAAACTATGACCTCAAACATGTAACAACATACAACAATAACATACAACAGCTGCTCTTCTGGAAATGTTTAACATTTTAAATTGTACAAAATGTGATTAATGATACTTTTGGAGATTTATTCTTCACATCTGGATGTATAGACTGAAGCCTGTTCTTTATTGGCTAGGCTCATTGTTGATAAGAATAGTGGAAGTCTTGTGGATCTGGTCCAGTCATGATGTACAATATTAATAAATGCATGTTCAATATATCCACTACAGTTAATAGACTAAAAAAGTAGCTCTGGTCATATTTAAACTTCTTCTCAAGAAAGGTGAATGATCTAATCCTGAAAATATACATTCCACAGTGCAAAATAATCTCATTTAATCAAACCATATTTTGCTGAAAATTTATTTAAGTCTAATGATTTCTCTTTGATATTATTAATGTACCAGTTTCTTTCTTTGTATGGCTCTTCCTTTTCAAAACAAAAATAACCTCAAATATGACATATCATAAAAATGTACAACTACAGCTACAGTCCTTAATCTAAAGAATCCTGAGGTGGCCAGAGCAGAGTCTTCAGAATAATAATAATAATAATAATAATAATAATAATAATAATAATAATAACAACAACAACAACAACAACAACAACAAACAACAACAATAAAGTTGGAAACATCCAAGGAATTTGTTAGAAAAAGAGAAGATTAAGGTTAGGATATCCTTACCAAGTATAATGTTTCCTACCCAAACTAGAAATGACTTCCAGAACCGCTAGATTCTTCTAAGTGTTTTGAAGTATCTTCCAGAATCACAGAGTACTTTGAAATCTAGCTGGAGAAAGGGGCAACAGAAATTCCCTTTGATATATCAGATAAGCCTGAAGTAAACCAGGGCGTGTTCAGCTTCTTTCAAAGTTAAATCCTTTGGGGATTCCCTGTTAAGCAGAATGGAGGGAAAAGAGAAACTGCAAGCTTCCTCCAAGAAATGTTTCTTTTTGCTCATCCCCACCCTCAAGCCAATATGAAAGAAAGAAAAAAAGAGGCCTGGAAGAGTAGCAATAACAATAGCACTTAGACTTATATACCACTTCACAGTGCTTTACAGCCCTCTCTAAGTGGTTTATAGGGTCAGCATATTGCCCCCTACAATCTGAGTCCTCATTTTACCAATCTTGGAAGGATGGAAGGCTGAGTCAACTTGGAGCTGGTGAGAATCAAACTGCCAGCAGTCAGCAGAATTAGCCTGCAGTACTGGATTATAACCACTGCACCACCACACCTTTTAACACTCATTCATACATACACTTAGATTTAAAGTATACAGATTATGAGAGCTGGTTCAGCAGGAATCCCAGAGAATGACATTCAGCCTATTCTCAACCTTTTGAATCTTTGAACATTTCCACAATTATTTCTGCAAGCTATGACCTTTTCTGATCCAGTCAGGTTTGATAGCAGTCAGTTAAATGTCCTGATCACATCCTGCGTTGGCAAAACCTTTGAAATCTCTAGAAGTTGCAGGTGGCTTTCAATATACCACTAACCTATGCAAAGAACCAAGATGACATGGTGTCTGTACTGGTTACTAGTTATTTAGCAGGCCAAATTTAAGCTGTGATAATATTTCTCCTAAAACCCATAATGGTTTAGGCCAGGGCCTAATAATCTGAAAGATTTTATCATCAGTAAACTATTCAAATCTGTGGGAAAAGCCTGTCTCACCCTTGTGATATAACTGCTATCAGGGATTTGTATATCTGGCACTTGGGGGGTGATCAGTATGCAATCTATTTGTCAAAGGGACCAGGGCTTTAAAATGAAGTTACCTTATTTGTGGTTTAATTTTATTTTATCCTCCATTTTCATTTGTGTGTGCATCTATGCTGCAAACTAATTAGGGCATTCTCTATGAAGGGGGAGCAGCATACCGTTGTTTTTAGATTAAAAATTAAATTTTAATCTCAATGTTTACGTTTGATTTTAAATTATTTGTCACATCATTATATTGTTAGATAAAAAATAAATTTTAAAGTTTTAGATTAGAAGTATGGAAAGTTGCTCTGTTAGCACTTCCCTAGGATTTCCTAGAGGGCTTTCTGTGCTGTTGCTCCTGCCCTCTGGATCATCTTATTGCAGATGAGAGATAATAATAGATTTATTTTCTAATATTATAATCTTGTTCCCCCACCCCCCCATGTGAGGTTGGCCCCTGCCCTGTTTTTTCGAAATCGCCCAAAGTAGTGACTTTGCCACTCAGTTTGGGGCCCCAGTGGGGGATCAATGCAGTGGAGGTAGTTGATTAATAACAGATCCCACCTCCCTGCCTTCCCCATGTGTCTTTTGGTTTTAATGTTTGTTTTTAACTTTTTATATCTTAGCTTAGATGTAACTGTAAGCCGCCCAGAGTTACCTTATGGTAAGATGGGCAGCCAATAAATTTTATAACTAAATCAATTTCCTGAAAAGGCTTTGATTGCCCACCTCATTCAGAGGAATCTACTTAGACCCGGATAGGAAGGAGGGTGCTCCACATATTTGTTTCCGTGTTCTGCTTACCAGTGTTTCTCAACCTTGACAATTTTAAGGCATGTGGACTTCAACTCCCAGAATTCCACAGCCAGCATTGCTGGCTGTGGAATTCTGGGAGTTGAAGTCCACATGCCTTAAAATTGTCAAGGTTGAGAAACACTGTCAGCTTAGCTGAGAAAAACGGAAGTTTTCCACCAACGTCCCATCCGCTTGGCTACTTCTCAGTCTTATATATACACAGCGCCCATAGGGCGGAAACTTTACTGTTGGGTTTCGCTTTCTGCCACCCAGACGACATCCAGACAAAACTTCCCGAGAAGCAACAGCAACGATCGTTTGAAAGGGAGACGCTTCTTTCGGCGCTATCCTTCAAACTCCGTTCTCCAAGAACCGGCTGCAACTTTGGCTTACGGCCACTCGCGGCAGTAGATTAGCCGCCGCCGCCGCCGCCGCTTCTCGCTCCTGTTTTCTTGGGAGTTTCAGGTGCGAAACCGCGATCGCTGTCATTGTAAGTATGGCTGAGTCATTTATTTAAAATAACCCAAGGTAGGGCCCGGTTGTAACCAAGATACCGGGCGTGGTCCTGCTCCCTCCACTACTTTTCCCGAATTTCTGTATTTTTCCGGTTACACAACCTTGTGCATTCAGAAGTGACCGCCCCCCACCACCCCGCACCTGCTCCTAAAACGAGCAGACATTGGGTGATAGCCTTAAACAGGGACTCCCCGAACTCTTGAAGCGTGTCCCGCTGTCTTATTTAACGAACTCTAGTCCTTAATAAGCCAGGGCGATTATTAGTATTGCAGCAATCGAATCAGGTGGATTTTTATTAAATCAAAAAGAATCACGTGTATTCGGAAACATACCCGGGGTTTTTAAGGGTTTGCTCCTAGCGATTGTGGCACAAGACTGCAGCCACGAATTAAGGCTGAGAGAAAGCGGAAGAACGAGATATAAAACCCAGCCTGTGGTTTGCGCAACCCGCTGGAGAGCGGAGCCCGCCCCACTTACCCCTTTCTGGAGCTTTTCGCGAAGAAACACCCCCGAGAGCCACATTCTCTGCAAGCCCAGACACGGCTCCGTCGGAGGCAGTTGGGCCTCAACCACTGCTAGCAAGAACCCGGAGTGGCGAGCAGCGGAAATCTTTATTCGGTTTAACGAAAGTCATAATGTGCTGTGGCAGGACTTTCGACGAGACTGGGAGGATTGTCTAATTCAATGCGCCTGGTTTCCGAAACTATTGCTTAATTCTGCCCGTCCCTTGCCGCCTTGTGGCTTAGTGGCAAGCTAAATGCGACGAGCCTCGGGGTGCTGATAGATCAATTGAATTGATCTCTTCCCTTTCCTCCCCCCCCAGTAACAACGCCTTTTCGTAAACTTGACAGCTTCCCTTGTTGAGGGTTCCTTCTCTCGGAGCACTAGTTCTCTTAGTAGCTTCCGCTGCACAGCTTGCTTAAACTTGGTTACTGAATTAGCCTGTCTTCATAGTGTGTACACAGTACCTAAACCAGTGGCTCTCAACCTTTTTAATGCCGCGACCCCCAACCGGTCGTAAGTCGAGGACTAAACCGGTCGTAAGTTGAGGACTAAACCAGTCGTAAGTCGAGGACTAAACCGGTCGTAAGTCGAGGACTACCCAACCGGTCATAAGTCGAGGACTTTCCCTGTCCGGGAGCACCGCGCATGCGTGGTTCCGCCCCCTGCGCCGGCCAAGGCATAGCTGGCAAGCGGCAGAGACGGAGCAGGCCGACCACCAGCTGGCCCAGCCCAAGGGAGATAAGGCACCCGCCGGAAAAGGGGAAAAAAATGGCAGACAGCCTTGCTTTGCGACCCCCATGAAATGGTCGATCGACCCCAAATGGGGTCGCGACCCATAGGTTGAGAACCGCTGACCTAAACTCATAAAAGAGCTGGGTTGATACTGCCTTTGCTCCAAATCTGTTTTTTTTTAAAACCAGCAGAATATTCTGCAGTGTTGCTGTATACCAATCTTCCTTCCCCTGATGAACATGACGATCCTAGTATTGTTTTGCAACCTGAATTTCATCATGGGTGTGTGTGTGTGCTTTTTTTGTAAAAAAAAAAAAAGTGATGCAACTCACACGTCATACAACCCGCCTTGCCTACCCTACAAGTTTTACCTTTGTAGTTGAAAAAAAAAACCCCTTCAGTTTTTAGTGTATTTAAAAGACTAGGATTTTGTTCAACGTGAATTAATACTATTAATGTTACCATACACTGTGTGGCTTTAGATAACAAGAAGGCATTTTATTAATCTTTTGGGACATTTACCACTGGCATACCCATTTAGTTTAATGAGTGGAAATGTCAGCTTTCTGTGTGGAATGAAATTGGCCCAATAAAACAAAATTTGGTTGCTTGTAAAAGATTGAATTGTTTTTAAGAAGTTGTCAAACAAGGTGGAAAAATTTACATTTGGAGTTTAATATGGATATTGACCTGAAACAAATTAAAGTTGAAACTTTTGTTAGTGAACAGATTACTTTTAATTTACCTTTAAGTTAAACCCAATTTAATAAATAGATCTGATTAAACCTTATACTGTAGGTCTACCTTTACATCTGACCAATATATAATTAATATATATTATTATTATTAATAATATCTCCAAAACATAAGACATTGGCTTTATTCTTATTCTTCCCCTCTACAGTTTGAATATAAAGTATAAAAGACTAAAAAGAGATTTTCGTAGACATCCCAGCCTTTGAACTACCCAAGGAACTGAAACAGCAAAGTTTCACTGTCAGGCAAGCTTCCACGCTAGCCGTCTTTCTTTCCTCTCGCTTGCCTCTTTTTAACCTCACACCCCCCACACACATTCTGTAAGGGAAGGCAAAAGGCCCGCTCACCCTCCATGTTTATGTGTCTCTCACCGCCACCATCGGCTTCCATACCACATGGTCTGACCCAGCCAATCAAGTCACGCTCTCGCTGTGGTGCTCCGGCACCTCATGGCTCCTCCTAGAGGAGGCAGACAGCGCCAGAGGGGATCCCGCTCACACTGTACTGCAAGCGGGGCATTTTCAAAAACAAATGACAGGAAGGGAAACAATAGGAAAAGAACGCAACTCTGGAAAATCCGTCAAAAAAGCTGCCGGAACTCTGTTCCGGTGCGTTCTATGACAAAAAAGTTATATATATATATATGTGGATGCTGCTTCCGGAAGTCCGTTCTGCGCCTGGGCAACAAAAAATTAAATGGTTCTGCCAAAGTGGTGCGAACTGGCTGAATCCCACCAACACACACATACATACACACACACACACATACATACATATATACACATATATATACAAAAATCATTCATATATATAGCAAAATTGACTATGGTACTATTGACTCTTGTGTCTGCTCCTGGCTTTTAGATTTGTTTTGTTTTGCTTTGGGGGCTAAATGTATGCAACACACACAAAAAATGGGGGGAAACTTTAAATGGACCAATAATCATTTTTCATTTGGATAAAATGAACCAGGAATTTATTTCAGGATTTAGTCAGTGTTAGAACTTTTCATTCATTGACTAAATTGAAAAGATGGAGCAGAGTTTTTCCACAATGAAAGTGGCAGAAAGGAGATGATTTACCTCCAGTGTCAGGCTCTAGAAAGAATTGAAATAAAGTCCTTGTTTTAAATGGTCTCGCTTAAAAGCAACCTTTTATTTTGTTTAGTTTTGTTTCATGCATGAGAAAGTATGTGTTAAACAATACATAATTTTTCCCCATTGGTTGTGGATAACACCTGTACTCAATAACTGAGAATGAGTATTATTTGGTCTTCACACCTCCTGAGAGCAGAATCTTTATATTATTCATTAAAGCAGCCTATACTTTTTTAGGTTTCTACACGAGTTGACTCTTTTTTCTTTCAAATTCATGCAGAAATCTAAAAACATCTGTATGCTGCTTTAGTGAACAGCATACAGGAGCTTTGCTTATATCTTTTTTTTTCTTAAGTTCTGAAGCACTTTTTAAAAATCATTTTTAAGTGTTGTTTGTCCAAGTAATTATATAAAAAAGATAATGCATAGAATAAAGCAGTTGAAATTTATGGAATTGAGATGTGTTGGTAAATCATAGTGTGCTTTTTAACTTGTATTTATTTTAGATTTTCTTGATTATAATCTTACTGTGGCAACACAACATGTGCTCTGTCCTGATGGAGAACTATGTGGCTGCCATGGTGTTGAGTGCAGCTGGAGATGCCCTAGGCTTTTGTAATGCAAAATGGGAATTCCAACGCAGTGGTGAAAAAATTCACAACGAAGTAGCCAAAATGGGTGGCGTGGACCATCTTAATATAAAAGGTTGGAAGGTCAGTGATGACACCATTATGCACTTAGCTACTGCTGAAGCCTTGGCTGCTGCTGGCAAAAACCCAGAGTTATTCCACTTGTACAAACTCCTTGCAACAAACTACAGAGATTGCATGAGTGACATGGATGGACGAGCTCCAGGTATGTTTTCAAAATGTTTCCATAAGAATGAATGAAATAGTATTTCTCAAATATCATGCTTTACCAGGTGTATTCTGCTTCACTGTTGGAAAAACTCCATTTTACAGCTTTGTTTATTGGCCTTTTTTATCATTCCTGCTTTAAAGTAGGCCCTAATACTGCTGGTAAATCTACTTTTTGTGACCGCCAGAGCCATTTCTGGCTACAATTGCTGAAAATTATTGGATGCTTTAGTAGCCACAGTCCATACTCAATTTATTTTTTTTCCAGTCAGATCTTATTAGAGAGATAACACCATATGGTTCCAGATGGAATAAACACCCCCACTCTCTCAGGGCACTGGGTATGTTGATTGGGAATGATGGGACCTATCTGGAAAATAGCAGTGTGTAGAATGTTAGCAGAGATGTAAGAAAGAATGAAATGAACTCAAAACAAAATATCCAAATATTTACTTCATTACTCAATTCTTCCTCCTAATACAGTTAGCAACTTCTCTTCCCTACATAATAATTCCTTTTCTTAATCAGGACACAGCATCCTCTTCAAGCACCTAAAGAAACATACCAACATCTGGTTCAAGTATATTGTGGTATTTTCCTTTCCAATCAAATATATTGAAGAATCTTGAAAGCTTTGACTGGTCCAGAATGCAGTGGTTTGTATAGTGATGGGAGTCGCTGGGTTTTCTCATGCAAAGCCTCTATTGTGAGAATTGCACTGTTTATCAGTTCTCTTCCAGATGCAATTCCAGATGTGGTAATTCAAACATGGCTTAGGATAACTAATGGGCCATCTTTTCTCAGTGTGATTGGAAAGAGGGTAGTTTCTGTGTTCATTTGACCACCATAGAAACAGATTTTCTTAGCTGTGATTCCTCCTTCTCTGGAACAGCCTTCTTTCCAAGATCAGATAGTTTCCAACTGATTTTTCAGAAAGCAACTAAAAGCTGACTATTCTGGAGTGCCTTGGGACCAGATTTGTGATGAGGATTACTATATTACTGGTTAAATTCCCATTTATTTAAGGCTACAGTAATATATTTTGCTAACTGACAAATCATGGTTCATCTGCCATTATTTAAATTCCCATTTATTTAAGGCTACAGTAATATATTTTGCTAACTGACAAATCATGGTTCATCTGCCATTATTTAATTTCTATAGCCATCTATCTCAACCAAGTGACTCTGGCTGAACAATACAAAATAAATATATACAGCTGAGAAAATTTTTAACAATTGCCAGTAAAGCCAAGACATGGCATCCTTAATACATTTAAGGGCCCAGGCACATAGCCAGGTTTTTAAAGCCTCATGAAAGGCTAACAGGGTCAGGATCATTCTAATCTCTGAAGAAGGATGTTCCAAGGAGCAGGAGCTATGGCTGAGAAGTCATGTCCTCTGGTTCCTGTCAGTTGACATTTCTTGGCTGGCGGAATATGCCCCATGCCCAGCCTGCTGGATCAGATTGGAGTGGTAGAAACTATTGGGAAAAGACAGTCCCTTAGGTAACCCAGTCCCAAGCCATGTAGGGCTTTATAGGTGATAGCCTGGACCATGAATTGTACCCTGAAACACATTGCTAGCTAATGCAGTTCACACCATAGTGGTATTATATGTGACAGTTCACACCATAGTGGTATTATATGTGACACACTATTATCTATGCAGCCGCATTCTCTACCAGTTGAAACTTTCAAATGCTCTTCAAGGACAGGTCAATGTAGGGTGCATTGCACAAAGAACATTACCCAAACCCAAGAACCCATAGTTTGGCTTCATGCAATGGGTGAACCTAATATCCCAAAGGTGCTTTTTCAAGAAGCAACTGGACTTTCTTATTTTTCTTTGAAAACATTTCATTTCTCATCCAAGAAGCTTCTTGGATGAGAAGCGAAATGTCTTAAAAAACAACAACAAGGAAGTCCAGTTGCCTCTTTAAAAAAGCACCTTTAGGACAGCCATGATCTGGATGACTGAGAATCTCCATAGACATGTGAACCTAATACTTGCCTTTCGAATTTTACTGAGTAGGAAAATTTATTTAAATTTATATATCCCTTTTATCCAGACAAATTTTAATCAGCTTATAAAACAGAGTAAATAACCCTCTAAAAAGCAAGGGTTATACCACGAGAAAATAAAGTCAGGTGAAATGGGAAGTGCAAAGAGAATCAAATGAATAAAATGCAATTAATCTGATATGTTTCTATATTATTTAAATGTTTCTCTTCTATTCTGCTCACGTCTCATTAAAATACAGAACCTGGCGACTATTTGTGAAGGGATTCTGGGAACACCTAAATTCTGCTAGCTCCAGGTTGTGCACCACTGTAGGAATCAGTGCTCAGTCATTGCAGGGTGCAAATATGGCTGACTGCCTTCGCAGTGTTTATTCCTTTTATACAGGTATTCCAAATAGCATAAAGTAACATGGCATCAGCATAGTAACAGCATTTCTATTGGTGAAACCCCTTGCTAATCCTTAAGAATATACCAGCTAGGAGGCCCCAGCCAGGGAGCAGTTTCTTCCACATCCTGTTGATGTAACCTAGCTGATATCAGGTAGGTGAGGTCATTGTATCAGCCTGGGGTAGTTTCCCACATTGCCATGGCAATGTGAATGGATGAGATCATGTAGAGCAGTGTTTCTCAACCTTGACAATTTTAAGGCATGTGGACTTAAACTCCCAGAATTCCACAGCCAGCAATGCTGGCTGTGGAATTCTGGAGTTGAAGTCCACATGCCTTAAAATTGTCAAGGTTGAGAAACACTGATGTAGAGAGAAGAGGCACACAGGCTTTGGAAGGGCAGTTTGCTGCTCACGACCTCTACCTGGCCCCTATCTCTACACACCACAGCTATGGTACTCAGATAAGGAGTATCTCTGAAAAATATAACTGAGGATGGATTGTGGGCAAAGTATGCATGCTGTACCATCATTCCCCTGAAAACTTCCAAATTAAGCTGAAATACAGTTTTAAATGACTTTTAGAAAAGTCCATGTCTATGGTTTGGGCTTCTTGCATCTCCTTATACAGCAGCTTGCGGGCTTTCTGTTCTTGAGAAATTTATACATCTGTAAACTACCTTGTTTTACAAGCCTGAAACTCTGCAAATCATAGGGATTTTCCCTTTCTGGAGAAGGCATAGGGAAATTCCTCCTATTGCCCTGATCTTCAGAAAAGTCTGCAAAGTAACCTTGCTTTGTAAATTCTTGGTAGCTAGGTAGAAACGTTTCTCCAGGATCTGATTACATTAATGAAGATAATTTACCTAAAGAAGTATTTTTTCAACTTAAATTGGTTTTTTTTTTCTTTTTTAACTATAGAAGACCACATGTCATTAAATTAATTCACATTCTCCTTCTTTACAAAAATACATCTTATATACCTTTCAGCTCTTAAAGGGTTATAGAACTGGCCATGGTCACATAGAGATAGTGAATCTGATTGTCTGTTTAATGCAAACAACTACATTAAAATGCTTCCAGCTGATGCCTGCCCAGACTTTGTTTAAACCTATTCAGTTATGCGAAGCTTACCATCTCTCTGAGTAATTAGTTCCACTGTTAAACAGTTCTCTAATTTTTATGCGTTTCTGTAACTTACACCATTCTCTGTTCTGTTCTCTAAGATGATGGGGAACAAGTTTTAGTTTTCTTCTGTGCAAACCACATTGCCCTATGATTTTGAAAGCCAGATGTCCACTGTAGATCATTAAGCTCTAACCATTCAAGTACTACATTCTGCTTCCCTCATTGCTAAGGAAAGCCTGTCAAAAGTCCAATAGCACTCTCCCATGCAGATTTTTAGCAGCTGATATTGGGAGAGTGACTGCCTCTGCTCCCAAAAGATACTTTGGACTTCTCTCTAGTTCCTTGCTGGATTTCTTAAATATATTTACATTATGTGGAACCTTAAAACATGTTCATTAAAAATACAGAAATAAAGAAGTTGTCAAATAATCCTTTCATTATTTTTCAATAGTGTTAGCTTTCTTACCCTTTCACCATGGAATACATTGTGAGCTATTTGAAAACTATTCTGGTTGATTCATGGAATCATAGGGTTGGAAGAGACCTTTGAATCCCTGGTCAAAGCAGGATCCTCAAACAATCAGAGATAAACTTCAAACAATGAAGCACCTATGACTCCAAAGAGGCAGGCCATTCCATCATAATAGCTCTCTCCCTCCTTGCAATTAGAATATGTGTAATGATTCAATGAATTTTCATTTAAGACATATACAGAGTATTGCAGATGTTGCACAGCTTTGGAAAAAGTTCAAAAAAGTGAACTCTTCTAGGTGAAATACATGCATACTTTGGTATAAATTTAAAGGGTTTCCCATTCACTTACATCTTATATACTCTATATTCTTTATTCAGTGGGACCTAATTCCATATAAGTGTACATCTAATTACATACTTAGATGTTTTATTATTTTAATTATCTGCTTCTTCAACCTACTTGCTTTACCAATATTGTTAAGGCTGTTCAGATTTATGAACAGCATTAAGAATTTTCAGTTTCACAGTGGTAAAACAAGCTTTTATACACGAGTGGATTTGTATTGAAATGGATTGCTAGTTTTCACTTCCTTTTTGCCAACAATTTTGTGATAGTTTAGTAGTATCATTATCACTAAGTACTAATTTTGTAAACTAGGCTTCCCTATTCTGTGTTCTTAAAATGTATCAGGAGTGCAAACTACATCGTCAGGCAATGTTGGCCAGGTTGATTAAGGATGATGGGTCTTATAAGAAAACATATTCAGAGATACTCAGTGAAGGTTATTTTACATTGTGTAAGAAGACAGGCATAGCAAAAAGTTATTCAGGGAAGATTTTTCTGATAATGGTATTAAGTCATTTGGAGCTATGTTTTTGGAAAAGTTTGGGCTAAGTTCTATTTGCAGTGTTTTATTGTTTTTGTTGCCTGCTTATAATGAACATGTTCTGATACAATGTTCCATCTTTCATAGGTGATACCTGCATGCATTATGCTATGAATTTGGATCCAGATAACTCAGATAGCTGGATACCTAATTTCTGTAAAAGGGGAGGAGGATGTGGAGCTGCTATGAGGTCGATGTGCATTGGACTAAGATTTTGTCAACCAGAAGACCTGGAAAAATTAATTGCAGTCAGTGTTGAGAGTGGACGAATGACTCACCATCATCCTACTGGTTATCTTGGATCCCTTGCATCTGCTCTTTTTACTTCTTATGCGGTGAATCACAAACCACCACAGGAATGGGGAAGAGGGCTAATGGAGGTGATCCCTAAAGCAAAGGCCTATATCCAAAAGTCTGGCTGCTTTGTAGATAAAAATTTGGAGCACTGGTAAGTATGGGTATTTGGGTTGTTAATAGTTGGAAGGTAAGCATAACTGATATTTTTGTAACTATATAGTGCTGAGCAAGCATTAAATATATTCTATCCAGAGAACCCACATAGATACTTTGGAACAAAAGAATAATCTATGAGTAGTATACATACCTTCCTTATTTGAGCGCTCAACTGGAGAACAGAGTCCCAGAATGGAGGGGAGAAGGTAACAATAACAGAATTGGAAGGCACCTTGGAGATTTTCTACTCTAACCCCCTGCTCAAGCAGGTAACCCTATACTATTTCAGACAAATGGTTACCCAATCTTTTCTTAAAAACATCCAGTGTTGGAGCACTCGTAACTTCTGAAGGCAAGTCATTCATGAAGGCAAGTGATCAATTGTTCTAAAAGGAAGATTTTAGCAGATTTTATTCCACTATGGAGTGGTGCTCATCTCCATTTCAAGGCCATTGAGCCAGTGCTGTCTGAAGACTTTTCTGTGGTCCCGTGGCCAGCATGATGTCACAGAGTCCTGTTACCTTCCCACCTGTTACCTATTTACTAGCATTTGCATACTTTCAAACTGCTATGTTGGCAGGAGCTGGCACGAGGATGGATGCTCACTCAGTTGCATGGAGCTCTGGTCTTGAATCTGGGCTGTCGGCTTTCCAGCCAACAAGCCTAGTGTCTTAACCGCTGAGCTACCATACTACGTTTTAACTAAATAAATTTCTCCTTAGTTCTAGATTGCTTCTCTCCTTGATTAGTTTCCAACCATTGCTTCTTCTACTTTCAGGTGCTTTGGAGAATAGGTTGACCCCCCCTCTTCTTTGTGGCAGCCCCCTAAATATTGGAACACTACTATCATGTTACCCCTATTCCTTCTTTTCATTAAACTAGACATTCCCAATTGCTGCAGCTGCTCAAATTATTTGATAATTTATGCTTCAAGCCTTCTAATTACATTGGTTCCCTTTTTATATTTTGTACATCTAAGGCAACATCTTCCAACTAAAGTTTTATTGTTATGTTGGACTTCAACTTTCCTCCATAATCTTCCAAATATTAAGTAGGGAGTGTGGAGTGGTTAGATTTTTTTTAAATGAAATTCATTAATTTACATAAATCTAGCATATCAATAGAAACTTTGCATTTCTATTTCACAGGAACTACTTTGAAGACCAGTGGAAGAGATACCTGGAAATCAGAGGCATCTCAGATGGAAACTCTCCTCCTTCCTTCCCTAAAACATTTGGTGTGAAAGAGAGAGATGAATTCTACACTTCCTTGAGTTTCTCAGGGTGGGGAGGTAGTAGTGGCCATGATGCGCCCATGATTGCCTATGATGCTTTCCTGGGTTCTGAGAATTGGACTGAGTTGGCTCTGCGGGGTTTCTTTCATGGCGGGGACAGTGACTCCACTGGGGCGATTGCTGCATGCTGGTGGGGAGCAATGTATGGCTTCAAAGGGGTTAGTGAAAAAAACTATAAAAACATTGAATACAGAGACCGACTGGAAAAAGTAGCTAAGGAACTCTATCATCTCAGTTTGACTACCTAAAAGTCCTACTGCTGGAGATGAAGTAACTGTTAAAATTCAGCAAAACAAAATATTTACCTATAAACTATAACTATGAATAGTGCATACATATAGTGATTTAAATTAGGCAGTAAATACTACTGAAAAATCTACCACCATCTGTCCCTAAAATGTTAAAAAATTAAGAATTTATTTGAGTATAATATAAAATTTAGCTGGAAGGGGGAGAGGAGAACAGCCCAGTTGCAGCTAGAGGACTAATGGCTGTTTCTGGTCATCCAAAACTACAATCCAAAAAGTAAAGCTGGAGCAGGGACAATGTTTATCTGCCTACACACTCCCTAGAAAGCCTAATGCACGTTATCAAAAAGTTTCCCTTGTTTCAGATCCTTCTGCTACATTTCTAAATACAAAACACAGAAGATTAGAGGTCCCAACTAACTGTACAAATAAAATGAAATGTATCTTCTCATCCATTATTTCAAATTGATGTCATTAATATAAGCAATTCAAGTCCTGCCTTAGCCATGAAAGCCAGCTGGGTGACTAGTCACTGTCTCTCAGCCCAACTCACCTCACAGGGTTGTTGTTGGGAAAATGGGAGGAGGAAGGTATGCTGAATTTAGTGGCTGCCTTGAGTTATTTGTATATAAAGTATGTATATAAAAATAATAAAGATGGGATATACATACAAACATACCTACCTACATACTATGTGGATTTTTGACTAACATCTTTGCAGGCAGTGAGCTACACCTTGGCCTTAGGAATTAAAGTTTTGCTTAGCATCTTGCAAACTTTGCTCGTTCAATCCAATCGTTTTGAAATAGGCCCAGTTGGATGGAAGATGTCTTGCTCATAGATCACTAATATTTTTATTTGAATCCTGCCTTTATTATTTTTAGAAATAACTTAAGGTGGTGAGCATATCTAATATTCCCTCTTCCTATTTTCCTCAAACCCAGTGAGGTGAGTTGGTCTGAGAAAGAATGACTGGCCTAAGGTCACCCAGCATGGTCAAAGTGGGATTTGTACTCATGGTCTCATGGCTTCTAGCCTGGTGTCTTAACCACTAGAACAAACTGGCTCTGAGACTGAAAAAGTCTATGCGCTGAAGGATAATCTCTTAAGGAATAAAAAATGATAAACAATTGCTAAGCATGGAGATATTTTGCATAACTCCAATAATATACTGCAACATTAGCTTAGTTCCCCATTCCTTCCTCAGCACTGTTGAGTCTTTATAGAAGAGCAGGTCTCTCTTTGCCATTATAGCTAAGCCCCAGTGAAGTTATACCTTCATAATCTTAGCTTTCAGAGTGAAAGGAGAACAGATTCTGCACAGTTGAGTCATTGTAGGCATTTGTTCAATGCTTATGATGTGTGCCCATGGCAGTGATGCCAAGCCATGGTAAGAGCAAGAATGTTGTGGCTTGCTACAGTTGAACACCCAACTTGACATAAGCAGCACATTGATAGCCGAATTGTATTAATAAAAAAAGCTTTGTTAACAGTTCAAAACCATTAACACAGGACATTAAATCACAATTTTAACACAAGTTTACTACAGCTTGCATGTGTGTTGTATAAAACATTTAGTGCAACATGGTACAAAGTTCTCTTTAATAATAATAATAAAAAACACATTTTCTCACATCATGCAAAGGTAGCTTGTTCCTTTTTCTCTGGGTAGAGAAAGGTGGTCCAAAAAGCTTTGTGAAAGCTTTTTGCAGGCGGTGTCCATGTCTTAAAAAGAAAGCCCATTCTAACTAGTAATCAGTTTGGCAGCACAATGGACAAGTCATTTGCAAGTGATCCTTGGTGCTGCTTGTGGGACAATTCTTCCACTATTTAGAGGCTTTATGACATCCATATACTTTCCCAAGAGGTCCATAGTCCACAGTCCACAGATGGGAGAGCTAGCCACTGGATGTCGCTGTGGGATAACTTTCCATAAGCAGGCGTGCAGAGGAGGATTGCTGGCAGGGAAGCATTGATACTACTAGGTCAGTTTAAAACATTTCCAATGCAAAGATAAGGAGCAATGTTGTTTAGGGCAGGGATTGTCCCACTACCTCCTTTCCTTTGTAAGACCTTAACTCAATTACAACTCCTGCCCTCCAGCAGAATATGTACAAGACGTTTTACATTAACCGTACAGAGAAGCTAGGAATTTTTGTGTGTGTTGCGTAGGTGTCTCATTTTCTTTTTAAATCCCCTCTCTTCTGAATAGACAGTATAGGCAGGCAGACTAAAACTATGGGTTGTTGTTTTTTTCAAATTGCACATTATATAAGATTTAAGGTTTTGCAGAGGCAGATTTGGTTCTGGGAACTTTCTGGGTGCTTTATTAGAAGGTTACAAGGGTGGGGGACTCTTCAAAATCTCAGCGCTTAGATCAATAATGTTCCCCCCCCCTCACAGCACCTGCCTCAACCTCAGGTCCTTTAGATGTGTTTTATTACAAATCTGTTATTTCTAGCCAGCATAACCAAAGGCCCTGCTGGCTGGGAATTATGCAAAGTGTAGTCTCCACCCATCCGAGAGACACCAGATTGAGAAAGACTGCTTAATATTAGTATAGCAGGCACGTCTTTCTCTTGACATAAGGAAAACCTTTGCACTGGTGTTAAAGCCCCATTCCTCAAGTTTGTTATTCCCACAAATTGCTTTAATAAGGATGAATTAGCAAAACTATTAGTTTTCACTCTTCAGGAAGGAAAAACCGGCTGTATTGCTATCTTCTTACCACTGATCACCACCTTCAGGTCAAGGCAGCAGAACATGCTGGCATATATCGCTGACACTATGAACCACACAGATTCACTTGTTTTATGAAAAGTAGCAACCAGCTGTGCCAGGAAGACTTTTAGGAAGACAGTAAACACACTTTTTTTTTTTTGTAAAGTTTTAAAATTTCCCTGTCTCTGCAGCTAGAATCAGGGCACAAGAGATCTGGTCCATCACGTATAACAAACATTTTCCTGGACAGCACATGGAAAGAGCTTTTTCACTTGAAGTAGGAATTCCACCTGAACTGAACCAAGGTCTCTTAATGCTGTGCCTTTCATAGAAAGAACAACAGTTCTTAGCCCAGCATACTTTCACTTATTGTGGCTTACGCAAGGCTGGTGGAATGAAGATGAAGGATTGTAAAAATAAAGCTGAAATAACAAAGCAGCATATACATATATGGGAGGGAAGGAAGAACACTCATACCCCTTCTTGCCTGATGTAAGCTTCTTTGTGTAGACAGTGCATTTGTTTCTTACAACATTTCTTACAACATTTGTAAGAAACAAAAGTTGGTCACTATGTCAGCCCTTTCTCTGCTCTGTTTCAACATTCCAGTTATTATAGTGCCAGGCCACACAAGGAGGCAGTTACTCCTGCACTGCTTTTCCTAAACTTTGGTCAAGATTAGGATCTATTTTTTCTGCTGCAATCTCTAAGTGTGATAGTGGAGGATATTTAAACCAGAGCCTTTTTGGTCATTAGAATTAGACAGGCAATTGTCCTTGGGGAAGTCAAAGCTTTCCTTTGAGGGACTGTAATTTCTTTTTGAAGCTAAAAACAAAGCTACTCTCCCTCCCCCATATGCATTTTCAGTCCTCAATAGTAAGAAACATCCAGACCGATGTGGCAGAAACAATGCCACGTAATATGCAGTATGGAGTGATCCTAGGTTCATTTCGCAAAAGCAATATGCAGTTTTTCTGGTCCACTCCAAGGACGTGTAGCTGCTGAAACGAGCCCATTTGATAAAAAAAAAGCTTACTCAAAATAAAGTGCCCCACTTTGGCACAACCAGAGCCCAACTTAATCAATACATTCTGGAGTCTGTCCTCTGCGTAATACAAGAATACATATTTGAGCAACAGAATTACAGCCCAGAAGACAAATGATGACACTGGATGAAAAGGAAACAGTATGAAAATTCATTATATACAGTGAACAAATGGACATTCCATCCCCCTTCGCAGTTGGCTGGTTCTTCATAGGCATTCTGGGGTGTTCAGGTTCCTCTAGCCCCAAAGATGACAGAAAAGTGTAGCAGAGGTAAGCTGGTATCCAAAAAGTTCAGATGGTGAATAAAAATTCAACAAAATAGACCTCCTTTGGGTTTCAGATGCAGCTTTACCTCTCTTAGGACTCTGCCATTTAATCTATAGTTCCTGGATGAATGCTGAGAACAGGAGGCTCCAGACAAGTGGGGGAATAGTTTAGGTGTGGCTCTTTGATCCATAACAAGGGGACCCCGTTCTTTCCTTCGGAATTCTTGCTGGAATTTCGGCTTTTGAATCGCACCAGCAGAATGGTGATGATGAGAATGCCAAAAATGGGAAAGGGATAAAAAAATACGAAGTAGAACAGAGAGTCATTGGTGCAGATAACAGATTGCAGAGAGGAACCTAAAAAAGAGTGACAAAGGATAGTAATAAACTTTCAGATCAATACATTTCTTTTTTTTCCCTGTATATACCAAACATTTGTGTCTATGAGTCTCTCTCTGTGTGTGTGTGTGTGTGTGCCTGCATCTCGTTTGTTAAGTCAATCTTGATTTCTGGTACCTACATGGGCAAACTCCAGTTCAATTCTAATATCCACACAATTTTCTTGGCAACATCTTCAAAAGAAAGCTATTATTGTCTTCCTAGCATGAGAGACAAGAACTGGCCCAAAATCATCCAACTGGCTTCTGTGCCAAATACAGGATTAGAACTGGAATATTCCTGCACCTAGTCCAGAGCCTTCACTAGACCAAACCACCTCTTGTAAACAATTATTAAGAAGCAATATACCAAGTGAGGCTAAAATCAGTCCTGTGTGAGTAGAACTTTTTAACCAAAAGGTTTTTACTATAATTTTCAAATTTGGCTACTGTGTTCCTCAATCACAAAAAATTAGTATAAATGGCCATATGTACAGGTCATAGATTGGCAATCAAAGGGAAATTAATTTTTAGATCTTTGTTTCCTTTTGCTCTCATAGCTATAAGCCAGTGGTTCTCAACCTTTTTAATGCCGCAACCCCAACAGGTCGTAAGTCGAGGACTAAACCGGTCATAAGTCGAGGACTAAACCGGTCGTACGTCGAGGACTAAACCGGTCGTAAGTCGAGGACTACCCAACCGGTCGTAAGTCGAGGACTTTCCCTGCCCGGGAGTGCCGCGCATGCGTGGTTCCGCCCCCTGCGCTGGCCAAGGCGTAGCTGGCAAGCAGCAGAGACGGAGCAGGCCGACCACCAGCTGGCCCAGCCCAAGGGAGGTAAGGCACCCGCCGGAAAAGGGGGAAAAAAATGGCGGACAAAAAAAATGGCGGACAGCCTTGCTTGGCGACCCCCATGAAATGGTCGATCGACCCCAAATGGGGTCCCGACCCACAGGTTGAGAACCACTGCTATAAGCTTTCAAAAGAACAGTACTGTCTTTGAGAAAGTACCATACTGTACCTGTAATTTTAAGAAAATAAAATATGAGACTGTGGAGAATAAAGATAGTACAGTGAACTAAGACCTGAGAGATCCAGATTCTGTTACAATTAGATCTCTTAGGTTTTGGATTCCTTCAGAAATTCCTCTTGGTCTCAGAAAAAAGGTCCTTCTGTTTCAAATCCAATAATAGCAAATGTGAATGAAAAGAATCCAACCTTGTACCTGTTCTTATCTAATCTGATCTGTATATTTTTTCATGTCTTCTTTGGTTTGTTTTAACTTTGTTATTAATAATTCAAACTTTTTATCAGATTTTTTATTCATCTCTTGCTGGATGTCATATAACATAGAAAACTTTTTCTCAAATACTTCCATAAGAAGCTTGGCACTGGGCTCATCTGACATCTTTACTCCTCTCTTAGGAGGCATTTTATAAATGTATACAATTCTTCTCTTACAGCCAGTTGCTGGCAGCAGAGATGCAAACAAGAATACACAGTTCATTTTTTTAAGGTCACGGGAAAAATTCCAAGTGCAAAGCAGCTGGCAAGGAGAATAATGTTGATATGCAAATTCCTGACGTGCAGAGAAAAACAAATTCTAAACTTTTAGCATAGAAAGCCGAGAGTTGTATACAAAATGCAATAAAAATACAATGAAGGTAAAAAAAAAAATTTCAAACTGATAATATGTAGTCTTTTTGGTAAAAGATCATTAAATTATTCTCTCAGTAGCCTAAGACGACTTGTTGCCATTTGCTTCTTCCATAAGGAGAGATAAGCTATTTCCACTCATACCCCCGGTACTATTAAATCAATTAACAGTCCACGAGGAGGGAGTATCAAAAGTCCAGTACATAGCCGGCAACTAACATGCAGAAAGTAAAGAAAAAAGAAAATGCTTTGCAAAAAAGCGGGGTTGTTAATAATAATAATAATAATAATAATAATAATAATAATAATAATAATAATAATAATAGTAATAATAATAATAGAAATAGAAAGACTGTGGCAAAAGCAAGCAAAAGTAGTACCAATAGTAATAGGCGCCTTAGGTGCAATTCCAAAACAACTGGAGCACCACTTGAACACCATTGGCATTGACAAATTCGCTATTAGTCAATTGCAAAAGGCAGCCTTACTAGGAACTGCTTCCATCCTGCGACGATATCTGTAATACCATCAAACATCCACATCTGCCTATCCCAGGTAAGGACTCGATAGTTAGACAAAAATGCCAAATCCAGTCTGAACATCTGGCTGACTGTGCGATGATCCATAATAATAATAATAATAATAAAGTTGGAAGGGACCTTGGAGGTCATCGAGTCCAACCCCCTGCTCAGGCAGGAACCCTACACCATTTCACGGACTGGATGTGAGCTTTGGTTGAGCTTACCAGGGAGATGAAACCCTCCAAATCTCACCTCCCCAAGCCAGGCACGGACCATCCAAGGAGTTTCATGTGGATTCTACGTCACTCCTCTTCTAATTCAGGAGTGAATAAGCTATAGAGACGAGCTCCTAGCTACCACACCAGCCATTTGTCTTAGCAGAGCAAAAAAAGCACTGCTAGTTCAGAATACCATTTTCTGGGTGGAGTCCTGAGAGATCGAGATTCAACTCCACCCCTATTAATATAAACTCACTAGCTGGTTTTAAATCAGTCATTTTCTTACACAGTTGGTTTAAGGAAGAGAGATAGATCTCCATGGAAGCTGCCCTGAATTCCTTAGTAAGGCAGTTAATATGTATGTGCAATTATTTTTTCATATCAAAAAAATTAAGTTGGGTGGCAAAACAAAAGTTTGGTCTTATTTAATGCTTTTGGCATCTGTACAGTCTTGCATCTTAGGCTGCATAGCTCTGCGTTATAACGGGGAAGGTTCTAAGTTAGGAAATCCTAATTTGCATGACATTTGATGCAGAAAAGTAGCTATTCCAGGTAATATGCAACAGGTATAAGATTGCTAGAAACATGTCATGCCAGAGATTGTTCTGCAGTGCTCCTGCGATGCTAATTTTCTTCAATTTGTTTCAGAGATAAAATCTAAAAAGCATTTAGATTACCCAGAGTGAATTAACTTGTAGGTTGCTCCTACATTGCACTCAGCATAACTTGTAACTTCCACCAATATTTTTAGGCTATACTATTTGGTTATTTTTCTTACTTGCAATACTCAGCATGGCATACATCAATTGCAATCAACACTGAAACAATGGGCAGTTCCTACTGGGTTGGAAATAACTGTGATATGCAATCCATCATTTTCATTAACTAAAGTGAAAACACTTTATTTAATATAGACCCCTCAAAATATTCTCAGGTTACATTCTCACTAAATTTTACAAGCCCCATTCCTGTCCATTAAATATCATAATTACCTTACCTGTATCTTGCACATAAACAGTTATAAGACCAGAATCTTCTTCTGTAAGTTTGTACCAGGCTCCCTTGGGGTCAGGTAGCCACTCTTCCACATGGCATGAGTAATTGCCAGCATCAGAAGTAGCTGCCTGCAACACAGTCAGTCGATAAAACATGGCTGAAAGTCTTTGAAAATGTAGCCTCCCTTCCCAAGGACTGGCCTCTCGGCTGAAGACGAAATCCTGGCCTACTCTTAACAAGGCCTCTTTATCTTCTTCGTTCTTGTGACCAGTTTGTCCACTTCTGACTTTATTTTTCACGATGAACCATGTCACAGCAAAACGGGAATCCTGACTGGTAGCTGACAAAATGTTGCAATCCAAATGGAAATGGTCCTGTTCTGGCACTGTGAGGTTGGCTACTGTTGCATCCACTTGCAGTGAGGCATCTGAATAAATTGAAAATATACAAAGGCCAATTAGGTTTTTCTAATTGTACAGAACGTGTGCCAATGCCGAAAATCAAAATTTGGAATTTCTTGACTGAATGGCCCTCCCTTCACAATACAGTTTCCTGAAATGAGACACAAAATTACCGTATTTTTCTGTCTATAAGATGCACCCTTGTATAAGACGCTCTGGCATGTGAGTTTCTCCACGCCAATCAGCTGTTTGGCAGAGCACCAGACAGCTGAGCCAGCAAATCTGGAAGTTCAGCTGGCCAACAATCTTTCCCCCTCCCGTTAGTGGCAAGCCCACAGGGGCTTGACACCTGCACCAGGCGGCATGGCAACCCACACAGGAATGCCCTGGACTGTGGAGGTTACCATTATTTTTCCGTGTATAAGACGCTGCACTTGTATAAGATGCACCTGATTTTTGAACAGGGTGTTTGCAGGAAAAAAAAAACATCTTATACACGGAAAAATATGGTAGGTTTGCCTGCAAGGACTTGTTCCTTTTCTTGGCATAGAAACCAGGAGATCAAACGATGCATGGTAAGAACAAGCTGCAGAGATTGCTAAGAAACGCGAGGCCGCCCAGCTCCCAGCCTGCCCGGTTTCAGCAGGCAGCGGGGCACTCTCCTCACAGTGCCAAGAGCTGAGCTGGGTGGTGCGAATCTGATGAGAAGTGCAATGCTGCCTAGCCCCCAGCCTGCCCAGTTTCAGCAGGCACCAAGGTGCAAAGCTGGTGAGCTTCGCAGCGCCCGGCTCAACCTCTCGGCGCTGTGAGGAAAGCGCCCTGCTGCCTGCTGAAACCGGGCAGGCTGAGGGCTAGGCGGCATCCTGCTTCTTTTTGGATTTGTGCTGCCCGGTTCAGCCTTTTGGCGCTGTGAGGAAAGCGCCCCGCTGCCTGCCGAAACCGGGCAGGCTGGGGACTGGGCGGCATTGCGCAGGTAACGTTGACTCTCACGCTGCTCATGGCATCCCCTCCCACAGAGCCCACCAAGCCAGATATGTGAAGTAGGTGAGGGCCATGTGCTGGCCACTTCCAGGCGATGGTGTATTTCTTCATTCCTCATGAAGGGTGACACCTCCCCAGCTGCGTTTCTTGCCTGTTTTTCTCCCTCCCTCATCTCAAATATTTTCCCACCACTCTGTACTTAGGAAGGAAGGAAGGAAAGAAGGAGAGGGAGGGTCTGAGGGAAGTCCTGCCTTAGTCCTGCCCTGCTGCCCTTTCACCATCCCCTTGCCCCCTCCTCCTGGCCTATCCTGGGGGTCTCCCATCCTATTGCTAAGGAAACCTTGGATACAAAGCCGGGTCTCCTCCCATGGAGAGGGAATGGGCCTCCCTCTGACTTTGCCTTCGTACCCATCATGAGCAACCTGGCTAAAGAGAGCACGCACAGCAGCAGCAGCCTTGAGGAGGAGGTAAGTGCAGCTGGGCGCCCCCTTGGGGAAGTGGGGCTGGACTTGGTGCCACAGGTGCTCGAGGGCCAGGCTGGGCATTTGACCTCTGCTGTCTAGGGCTCCTGGCAGCCCACACCACCATCCAGTCCTCCTGCATGGCCTGAGAGGAACAGTGAGGCTCCTTCAGTGGACCATACCTTGGCACTTGCCCTGGTCCCACCCCCTTCTGCCAGAGACCCTCAGATCTGTCTCACTCCTGCCCACAGGCACCCTTGACGCGAATGATGTACAGCTGGCACACCCACCCAGTAGGCCACACCCACTCCATCCACGCCCACCCAGTAGGCCGCACCCACCCTGGCCACACACACCCGCCCCCCCGAGGGCAACCGCAATGCTGATGCGGCCCTCAATGAAATTGAGTTTGACACCCCTGATCTAGTTGCTGACTAAAATACATTCAGTGCAACCAGATAGTTCACAGAATAATTTGCAGTGAGCAGAAATAAAGCTGCTTTCTCTATCTGTGATGCAACCCTTCAAGTAAATGAATAATCTACCTGGCTTCTTCACCAAAACTGTTGTCAGTCCAGACAGATCTTCTGCTCGTTTGTACCAGGTATTCGTAGGATTCAGCAGCCACTCCTCCACTCGACAATCATAGGTCCCACTGTCCTGCAGTGTCATGTTCTGGATAGTAAGAAGATACAGGCCTGGCAAAGGACTTTCCAGGTGCAGCCTGCTCTTCAAACCATTTAGAGTTGCTAACTCTCCATATAAAAGAGTGGCCTGCCTTGTCAGCTTTATAACTGCTGCTTTCTCTGGGTCACCAGATTTCCACACATACCATTCCACAGACAACTGGGAAGCTTGACTGCTCCGGTTAGTAACTAGACACTCTAGTGTTACCCAATCGTTTTCTAAAATGGTTAGGTTCTTTTGGCTCTTGTTGACTTCCAACAGATTATCTAGGAAAATACAAAAAATAATTATTAATTGAGAAAGAACTGCCCAAACACTAGTTATACTTCTACAGTTTCCACTTTGCTCTGATATGCTTTATGTATTATCTGTAACTACAGGGAATATAGAAAGTCTATGTACCCTGTTTAAAATGCCAGTTTTTTGAGATGTAAAAATCAGACCAAGATAGAGCACTTCAGAATTCTTTCAAACTGTGATACAGCACATAAGCTGTACAATCCAACTGAAAAACAAACTGAAATCTTTTGAAGAGAAAAAATAACAGTAAAAATGTACAATACCATGGTTGCATAAAAATGCACACCCTTAAACTAATACTTTATTGAAGCACCTTTTGATTTTATGATAGCATTCAGTATTTTAGGGTAGGAGCCTGTGAGCATGGCACATCTTACTTTGGGAATCTCTGCTCATTCTTCCTTGGAAAAGCATTCCAAATCTATCAGCTGTGTACAGCTTTCTTCAGTTCACCCTGCAGATTTTCAATTGGATTCAGGTCTAGGCTCTGGCTGCACTATTCCAAATCTATGATCTTCTAATGAAGTAATTCTTTTGTTAATTTGGAGTATGCTTTGGGTCGTAGTCATGTTGAAAATTATTCATCTTCAGCATTTCAACAAATGCCTGAAGGTTTTGTACCAAAATGCACTGATATTTAGAACTCTTCATAATTCCCTCCATCTTAACTAAATCACCAGTTTCAGCTGAAAAAAGGCAGCCCCAAAGCATAATGCTGCCACCACTAGGCCTCACTGTGTGTATGCTGTACTTTTGGTATACAGTGTTGTTTTTGCACCAAACTTACTTTTTGGAATTATGGCCAAAAAATTCAATCTTGATCTCATCAGACCATAATACATTTTCCATGTTCTTTTGTCAAACTTGATAGTTTTTTTGCAAAATGTAGCTGGGCTTGGATATTTTTCTTTATGACACAAGGCTTCTACCCTACAGCCCAGAATAAAGAATAAGGGAGATCACTTGCCAGAAATTCCTGCAGGTCCTTTAATGTTTCTGTAGGCCTCTCGGCAGCCTTTAGGAACAGTTTTCTTCTTGTTCGATCGTAAGTTTTGGATGGACATCCAGTTCTTGGTAATGTCACTACTGTGCCGTATTTTCTCCACTTGTTAATTATTGTCCATGGTATAGTCTTGGTAATTTTTGTGTACCCTTCTTCTAAGTCACACCTTCCAACAATGAGATCCCTTTCATGCTTTGCAAGTTCTTTGCAGGTCATGTCTTTTGCTCTAAGAGGCAACTGTGTAAATGTCAGAAAAATCCTACTAGAAGAGCTGAACTTTATGTGGGCTTGATCAGAGGCATTTTATTTGATGAGAGGTGTATACTGAGTATTTAATATCAGTTTGGATGTGATTGGCTAATTCTTAGCTATCTCCTTACTTACAAGAGGGTGTGAACATTATTCAAGTTTCTTATTGTTATTTTTCCCCCTAAGAGATTTCAGTTGTTTGTTGATTGAATTGTTTACAGCTTATATATTATATTAAAGGTGGCAAGAATTCTGAACGGATTTATTCTGGTCTGAGTTTTTTACATCTCAAAAACCTGGCATTTTTACAGGGGTGTGTAGACTTTCTATATCCACTATATTCATTTTGATTTAGACTCCACCTGTGAACTTATACTGGGAGCCTGGATTCAAATATTTTTTTAAAAAATAACTAGACCCTTGAATCATCATTCCAGAGATATTTTCTTTCTATATTCCTCAGTGCTTTCAACAACGGCAGAGTTTCTAAGCTATGTGAAAACTAAAGAAAATATTCAGAGAGGTCTCTGTCTTGAAATTAGCCTCGGTTGAACAGCAGAGCAGTCAAACATCAGGAGCTGACCATAGGATATGTTTTATGACATTTTGTATTATGTCATAAAATGTTTTATAAATACTTTATAAAATTGTCAAATTTCAGTTCCACAGAAGTCATAGGTTCTGGAGTTTGGATGCATTCTGTAAGTTACCCCATTTGTGCTACGGTACCTTGGTTGAAAATAATGATGTGCAGTTTTGCCCAGCTAAATGATATATATATATATATATATATACATATACATATATATGTATATGTATGTATATGTAAATGTATATGTATGTATATATATGTGTGTGTATATATATGTATGTATGTATGTATATATGTTTTCTGAGGTTTTCACGGGTGTTTGTATGTAGGTCTTTGGTTATTCGGGTTTTCTCCCGCGTAAAATTGGAAGTGTCTTGGCAACGTTTCGACGAAGTCCCATTCATCATCTTCAGGCTGGTGTCTTCAGCTTCGTGCTTCTAGGAGTAATGTGTGATCGCAGCTGTTTCTTCCTTTTAACTGCCAGTGGGGTTTGAACTGATTGGGTGGGAGCTTGGCTGTGTTCTGATTGGGTGGAGGTGTGTTCTGATTGGTTAAGGAACACAGCCAAGCTCCCACCCAATCAGTTCAAACCCCACTGGCAGTTAAAAGGAAGAAACAGCTACGATCACACATTACTCCTAGAAGCACGAAGCTGAAGACACCAGCCTGAAGATGACAAATGGGACTTCGTCGAAATGTCGCCAAGACACTTCCAATTTTACGCGGGAGAAAACCCGAATAACCAAAGACCTACATATGTATATATGTTTATATATGTGTATATATATGTTTATATGTATGTCTGTCTATCTTCAATGCATACTAATAAAGATACTTTGTATTAAGCCCATTGTCTCACATAGTTTAGCATCAGAAAAGCATATATATATACAATATATACCTGCATGCTTTTGTATATGTATGTTTGTATATACATATATGCACCATGCAATAGGAAAGATACTGCAGGCAATATGGAGTCTTATGCAATAGCACATGGGAATGCTGCAGATACAACATCCACTAATATAACTGAGGGTCTGCAAATGTACTAGTCAGAATATCTGGAGCAGCTGGCATTCACCAGAGATTAAGAACTTTCCCTTTATTAGGACATAACTTCCTTCTTAGAATTTAAAAAATTATAATTTCTGTTTAGTATTGTGTTATGGTTTTATTAAATAGTAAGCTGCCATGGAATCAGGGAAAGATAAATAAATTAACAGATTAGCATTCTACACCTTGAGGGATAGGAGAAGTGAAGTTTATTATAAGACAAAACTTGGCAGTACTGGTCAATTATGCATTGGTCCAGAAAGTTGCTTGGTATTTGAACTTTCAATGCTGTTAAGGACAACAAATGCCAGCCAGTAGAAAGTAAGAATATCCCTTTAATTTGTTGGAAGCTGTCATGAATCAATATTGGAGTTGGTGGCATATAAACAAAAAAAAATGACCAGAAAAGGAAAAGAGGAACCAAACTACTTACATGCAAAGATTTCAGAGCCCCCCATTCCTATCTATTTATGCATAGTCTGCCATCACTTGAGAAATATTACCTGGTAACTTGACAGTGACTTCCGTCCGGCCAGAAACCTCCTCTGCCAATTTATACCAGGCATGGTTAGGATTGAGCAGCCATTCTTCCACATGGCAATAGTAGCTACCGCTGTCACTGACCTGTGCCCTCTGCACTGTCAGACTGAAGAGCCCTCCTGAGAGTGACCTCTCAAATTGCAGTCTTTCCTTTAGCCCTTCTTCTTCCGCGTAAGTGCCATACTCAAATACAGAGCTGTGAGTGGTCTTCAGAATGAGCTTCCCATCTGTATCTGAAGGTTTATGAACATACCATAGGACTGCAAAATGTGAATCTGGGCTGGTTTGAGACTTGACAGAGCAATTAAGAGGGATAGGCTTATTTGCCACAAGAACTATACTCCGCTTTGATTTGCTGACCTGTAGCTTTGTTACTTGGAGGTGGGGTAATGGAGGAGAAGAGAGAGAGAAATGCATGGATCAATTAATTATAGTGGAGACTTTACTATTTACTATAGCTTATGATACAAACTGTTATTATACAAGAAAATAATTTAAATCAGTTTGCAGCTGTTTATCAATGCTATACTCAGCAACCTTATGTTTCTTAACAGTAATCTTTTAGAAACCAGAGTTAATATTTATATAAACATTTTTCCCTATCTTTAAATGTTTGTTACCTAAATCATCAGTTAATAATATCTAGTTAACACTATACACAAATAATATATTACTTGTTTTACAATAAACATTTTTTAAAAAATGTATCAAATAAAGCAAAACCTCCCAAACATTTTAGGACAATATATATGCAGGGCATCAAATATATTGGGAGATCAAGAAGATATCATTTTGTATTTCATTCTGCATTATTTGCATGCCATTTAAGAAAAAAGTTAATTTCTTATATTACTCAAACTCTTTTAACTTGCTTTAATTTTACCCCAATAAAATGTAAACAAACAGAATTTGGAGCTAGCACTTCAGGATAGTCAATCATGTAAATAAGTTTTCTTTAACACAATTTATAGCAAGGTTATAATGAAGAAAATCAGTTATAATGAAGAAAATTAGAGATTCCAATAAAATTAGAGATTCCAATATCAATTAGAGATTCCAATATAATTCTAATCCTCAAGCCATTTTCTAGATTACAATAATCACTTTTATAAACTATCAGATAACTTGTGACCTGTTGTTCATACTTTCAGATATATTTCCTCATCTAAACAGAGAATGCAAGTCCAAATTCCTTGCCATGGTCCCACTGTCAGCCATGGCCACATGACCTCCACTGACTTTCTCCCTACAAGCTTCTCAAGCGTCCCCATTGACTTGTGGGAAGATATCAAGGAACATTGTAAATGAGGATCACATGACTACAGAAGCATGGTGGTGGTGCAAAATGGCAGCACCACAGTGCTGCTGAAATGGCAAGAATTTCTTAAATTTCATTTTCACTGACGTAAGGAGTCTTGATATTATATAAATTATCCCATTTGAGGTACCTTGACAGTAGTAGTAGTAGTAGTAGTAGTAGTAGTAGTAGTAATAATAATAATAATAATAATAATAATAATAATAATAATAATAATAATAATAATAATAATAATAATAATAATAATAATAATAATAATAGAGTTGGAAGGGATTTTTGAGGTCTTCTAATCCTACCCCCTGCTCAGGCAGGAAACCGTATACCATTTCAGACAAATGGCTGTCCAGTCTCTTCTTAAAAACTTCCAGTGTTGGAGCATTCATGTACCATTTTGCCTCGTTAAAGCTTACAGCCAGGAGAGTTTTAGTAGTATATATATAACAACTACTTTGGTTCTTTACAACATCCCAAGGTGTTTTAAAGATGTCACACAATGTTACACTTATAACACAGCAGGTAATATTGTGACTATTCTCTGACTTGTGACAACTGGTAAAATATTTTCTACATATAATGTAAAAATAAAAAGTCCCCTGGAACACTAATCCAGAAACTTCCCCAATGTCTTCATCGAAGGCAAAATACACCTATACAATGACCTAAGTGTATTTCTGTTGATTTTTAAAACAATCACACATCTCCACCTTTGCATTAAAAGCCCCCACTCTATTAATCCTTGCTTGCTTATCTGCTATAAAGGTAGCAATAGAGAAGAATGGAACAATGGAGAGGGGAATGGGGAGAGTAAGAGGTAGTTCTCATGATACAGTAATAGGAGTTTGTCTTTCTAATATAGGTTTATGCCCATTAGGAAGTTCCCCTGGAGCCTATATTGCTACTGGCTTTAATCAGTATGCTAATAAAGACTAGAAAGCTGTGGTACGCAATGATATGACATACTGGGGAGTCCTCCTCACTTCTCTCTAGGGAATTTACTTTTCAGGGAGGCTGAGGCTCATACTGCCAAGCAGATACTTTCTAACTTACCAATTTAGGAGAATAACGTCAGCTACCAAGTTCAAAAGAAAAAAGGGTTATTCTTCCTGGCCCTGCCAGTGCTCCAAGTCTAAGGATGAAAAAGCAACCAATTCACAAAAAAACAACAACACCAACCCATCTTACTTCTCCCATTGCTGTTCCTACTCCCCTAGCTAACAGTTTATTTTTAATTGGTACTGGATTATTTCCTGGCACTGTTGCTAAGGGAGCATCAGTTGCTATAACCTCAGTTGCTATAGTAACTATATGTTAAGTGTGGAGCTGTAACACTGCTATTAAAGCAGTACACATACAATCCCAAGCTTAATGTCTCTTCACACGTGTGTAGATCTAACATATCAATTCCCATATCTGTGGGAATATGCTGCAATCGCATGTAGCAATACAGGAGCGATACAAATCCCCCATTCCCTCCTTTATTCTTTTTTTTTCTTAAATTCATAGGAATATTAAAAAATTAAGAGGCCCTTTGATATAAGCCCATGAACTGAAAAAAAGAAGAATCACAGTTCCCCGGCTGGCATCATGTTGTGATAGCTTTGCACCACCCTGTGGCCCATTATTGAAAAATTAAATGTTTTTGCTTTTGAATGACAATTGCCATTATGTTGTCTAGAAAACTATGGAAATAATTTTGAAGGTAATACTTTTAATCAGGCTTGGGTCCAGTAGATGGTGAAATTTCACACAATTCAGCTTCAAGTTGTTCACTGGGAAAACCTTGTCAGCTGATTACCAAAGTTTTCCAAGTGCTCTTATTTGAAGGCTGTGTTGTAAAGGGTCTGCTTTCCATTTCCAATCGCTAAAGTGCTGCTCAGTGTCTCTGGTTCTTTTTTCTACACACTGTAATGCTAAGAAACACCATATCATATGGAAGGCATAGGATCTCAATACAGCACACCAGCTTTACATTTTTAATATTTCTTTGAAGGTAGCAGGCAATTTTTTTTTAGCCTAAGATATTAATTTTTGCCTTTTCAGTATTGCATTTCTGTATTGAAATGCACACACACACACACTTAAATACACACACAGAGCACCAAAACATCAGCCCAATTTTTCATAGCATTGTAAGGTGTAAAAATGGGTCATTAAGCCTCTGAAAGCCTTAGGCACCCTTTCATATTTTAAAATCTCTCGGTCTTGCAACAAAGAAAGAAACATATCCATTGTAGGGGGTACAATAGGATGCTGGCAAGCTGATATGACCTGAAAACTACAGATTATATATTCTTGCATTAAAAAAAGTTCATTCTTCCACAATCTGACAGAGAAATCATTTGCATTTATCATGGTATTAGCACATCACAGCATTATGGATGACCTTCTTGGAAGAGAGTACCGGTATATATGCTGCCAGGCAGGTACAATTTACCATTTGTGCTTGCCTGGAAAAAGTGAAGGCAACTATATCAGGATATTAAATGACAGAAATCAAAGATAAATTGGCATATCTATTATTGGCCACAACTGGACTTAGAAACAAATCATATTCAATTGAAAGTACTACAGTAGCATAAAGTTTACATAAAAAGGTATTTAAATTCTATTACGGGTGGTCAAAGAGATGCATATTCCTTTAAATAGATACATAATGCATTTGAATCCATATAAAAAGCTACAGCTGATTTCCAATTTTCAGTAGCTCAGTTACCCTTTTGCAAGAAAATTAATTAGTTGCAATCTCTCTACCAGCAGATCAATACAGGAGGTAGATAAATGTTGGCCCTGCATATGCTGTCAGTAACATTAAGAAACCAAGTCCTCATACAGCAACAGCTCAATAAACAATGGCAAAAAGACAAATATCTCAAGAAAATAATGACTGTTCCATCAAATTATTTAATGAATATTCAGTCACCAGGAAAAAGTAAGCAAAGAATTAAAAAGGGAAAAAGAGGACATATATTGGCATCTGAGTCATGAGATCAAATTATGATTCTTTGTGGTCTTTATATATTTTTAACTTAAATATTATTAAATGAAACTGCTCATTCTTGGATAGGAAAATCTCAATCACTATTCCTGTTGTTACCAAGGTAGGGAATTTCCCCCTTTGTCCAAAAGAAAATGAATAAAATGAACAAATCCATTGATCCAACTACGATCTCAACACACACAAACCTCAACTGATTTGGGGGCAATGAAGGTTACAAGACAGAAGAATTTTAATAGTATATAGTTTCTGCAGCTGAGGAAGACAAGTGGGAGAACCTGAAACATTTCATGCTGCGTGGGCAACCCTGATTAGACAACTCTCCATGGACAGTCAAAATAAATATGCAGATGTAAAATATGCCTTCAATTTCCTTCCCGATAATACTAACGGATTCTTTTAAAATTCTTGAATTTGCAGGATAGAAGTCTTATACCTGACACAGGTTATTAAATATTTGTCTGTTATTTTTTAATGCATATTCTCTCATGAGTCAGTTTGGTCTAGTGATTAAGGGACTAGGCTAGAAACTAGGAGACTGAGTTCAAATCTAACTTTAGCTGTGAAAGACAGCTGAGTGAGCTTTAGCCAGTTATTTTCTCTCATTCCAGTCTACCCCACCGTGATGTTGTTTTGGGGAAAATGGGAGAAGCAGTACTAGGTATGCTTACTAACTTGAGTATCTGTAAAAATAATAAAGGCGGGGATATGTGTGTGTGTGTGTGTGTGTGTGTATGAATGATAAAAAGAAAAAAAAACATTACTGTCCCCTAATTAACCATCCATTATTGTCCCCTAATTAATCTAGCTAAATTACTAGCAAAATGTTCCATATACAATGTTTCCCCAAAAGTAAGACCCTGTCTTATATTATTTTTGTCTCAAAAAGTGGCATTAGGTCTTAATTTTGGGGTGTCTTATATTTTTTGTGATACTTGACTCGCCTTGCGGCGGCGGCACCAACAGCCCCGTCCAGCAGCCCATGTGGCTTCCAGCCCACTTCTGTTGCGGCTGCTCGCAGCAGGTGGCTGCGCAGCACATCGCACCGCTGCCGCCACAATGAGGCAAGACAGGTGGGGGAGGGGAAGAAGCTGCCCCATGTGCCGCAAACCCGCTTACTGGTACCTCCCCTGCCAGGCCATTCCTTGATCGGCAACCTTTCACTCCCCTCCTGAGCCGAACGGCCATGCTAAGGCCCGGGCAGGTGATCTGCAGGGCAAAACTTAAAGAAAAGCCCTCCAGCGGCACACAGTGGCAGCGGAGCCATTCACTGTCACTCCCCCCCGGCTCCAAAATGGCAAAGGGGGACTGGGCCTACCCCGCCCATCACATCTGCCGTAGCATGGCAGTCCGGCTCAGGAGGGAGTGAAAGGTCACCAATCAAGGAATGGCCTGGCAGGGGGGGCCCTGAAGTACCGGTAAGTGGGTGCAGGGCGCGTGGGACAGCTCCACCCCTCCCCCATCTGCCTCACCTCATTGTGGTGGCAGCGGCATGATGTGCCGCGCAGCCTCCTGCCCCATTGCAGCAGCGAGGTGGGACAGAGTGGGCAGGGTCCTAACTAGGGCTTATTTTGGGGGTAGGGTTTATATTAGCCCCCCCAAATCAGAGTAGGTCTTAGTTTAGGGGAGGGACTTATTTTCGGGGAAACGGTAGTAGTGAAAGAATAATTGTTCAAGAACTCAAAGAGAGGTAGAGGAGAAGATGAGAAAAATGCTGATATATAGACACAGCAGTACTAAAGCTTGATACAGAATGCCATGGGAAACCACTATGTAATAAAGAGAGTCAAAGTCTGTTTTGTCCTACTTTGAAGGTACTCTTCCCTGGAGGCTAGCAATCTTCAAAGACAGCTTTCTCTTACAGAGAACTTATGAAATATTACAAAGTTTCCCTGTACTTGCCCTAGTTTTATAGTCTCTGACAGAATTTGGTGGTTTTAATATAGGAGAATGAAGGGCAACAGGATATGCAACAACAAAAAGTTGAAAAGAACTGTTATGAAGAATTCTCATTTGTATGTTCATGACATATGTTTATAGTTTAAATGAATTTCAAAAATAGTCAAATTACTTTCCTCTCTAATTTCAAAGTTATAGCTGAAAACATGACATCATGTTTACTTTCACTCAGTTCTTCTGAGGAAGTACTACACAAAATGAACTTTGAATCTGGGCAATTCATGTTTGTCCCAAGCACAGTGAAGAAAATTTGTAGTAAAAAATGCTTCCCCATATATATGTCATGAACATACAAATGAGAATTCTTCGTTCATAAGAGCTCTTCTCAACTTTTTGTTGTTGAATACTCTACTGCCCTTCATTTTCCTGCATCAAGAACATAAAATTCTGCTTGGGAAGGTCGGAGTCTTCAAATCAGTGTTGATTCCTGGAGAGTCTTTGGCAAGTCCCTGCAGTTTTCTTGACAAGAGGGTTTTTTTTGCAAGGTGGGGGGATGGTTTGCCATGTCTCCTTCCTAAAGTTGAAGGAGAGTGAGTGATCATCCAGTTGGCTTTTATGGCTAAGGTGGGCCTTAGAACTTAGGATCTGCTGGTTTCTAGCCTTAACCATTACACTAAACTGGCTCCTGATGTATATGTGTGTTAAGATTATTTTCATTGTTATACATGCTTGTAAGAATTCTGCTATCTGGGATATTACTTCTTTATCCATGCCTTAAACAGTATTTTCCATGTGTCTTTACCAGCGGCTCCCAACCTTTTCTATACCCCACACCCCTAGAAAGCTTCTAATACATTCTCGCATCCCTTACAAAAGTTCGAAATAACAGCAACGAATTATGCATATGCACTATAATTTTGAAAACCCAAGTTTTCGCACCCCCTGGACTATCATCTTGCACCCCCAGGGAGTGCGAGGATCCCCAGTTGGGAACCCCTGATCTTTATTGTATTTTGATATTTATAATAATTAGCAAGGACTTTGTGAAGCTCCTTCCAAGCATGCATAACTTTATAATGTCAAACTTTAGGGAAATATATTTGGTCTTGTAAAAGTTATTGCCAACAAAGAGAAAATATCTAACCCAGTATCCAGATCAAAGTGGAATGTTAGAGTTTCCCTGACAAAGGCTTCATCCTTAGAAAGCAGATAGTTTTAAAAACTTATACAAAGAATCTTGACAGTGTTGGAAATTTCCATCACCATATCACGTAGTGAGGCATCCTCACATTGAAATTCATTTTCTTATAAGCAGTTATCTGTTTACAATTGACATTAAGAAGAGTGTCTGAAAGGACATTGGCAAATGAAGGTGCAGCTTGGGAATCATTAAATTGAAAGAGGAGCAAGAATTATATTGGGAAATTCCTTCCACCAGTGGAAAATAACAGGAAAGGAGGAACAGTTCACAATGAAGTTAATTTACTCTCTTGGAGAAAACAATAACCAAACAAAAATAATAGAATTAAAGGATATATGAACAAATCCCTAAGATATGCAATAGTCTGACTATTGCATGCACTATCCTCTGGCATAGGAGAAAAAAAAAATTCCAACTCAAATTGCATTAACCATGCCAGAAATTGCATTAGGAAGCTGGATGATACAATGAGAATATGAGCAAGAAATGCAGTGTTAGATTGTGAAAGTATTATTAGTGCAGTTATTAACTTGTCATTTCACTCTAGTGTTCGGGTAACAATGAATTATTGCCTGAAAGCAGGCCAACATGATTGAATTACTACAGAGGAAGGCTTCTAGATAAATATGGGCATTAACTCTTTCTGTAAGAGCTCTCAATATCTCTCAAGAACTATGTCTTGCATTTAAATGTTCATATCAGAAACTAGCTCAATTCCCACTGAAATTGGTAGTCAGCATCATGTCTATTTCTTTCCTATATTAGGTTTAAAAAGAGGATTTTACAAAAAAATCATCCCCAAAATTACACTGTGCTCCCTGAACACTGAGGGGGTGTTCAACACTGTTGCCTTTTAAAGTAAAGCTGCAAAACCCTTCACATTTTATCAAGCTTTAAGTAGAGATTATTATAGGAGAGAACATATGTTGCTCATAGTTGAGTTGCGGATCCCTTGGAGCTCTCTGATCTTGGTTGTTTCCTTGAAAAAGGTTTTTTACTTGACCAGTTAACATCATCAGCATAAAAAGGATAACTTTATAACACTATAAGTGGGATAACACTACCATACATAAAAACCATCTCAGAAACAATTAGTAGAATACACAGCATTACTGTAGTACACAAACGCCCTCTAACACATTTTAAGTAAACAAAAGACCCAGTAGTCCGAGAAGAAAAAATAGAAGCCATCCACTACAAACTGTATATAGGTCAGACAGGCAGAAAACTAGCAGAGTGCATCCATGAACACAACTATCAGTCAGAAGACACAAGGAAAACTCCTAAATCTCACTGCATATGCACAGATTTAATCTTAGCTTCAACTGTGAGCATCCTGGACCAAGGTAAATCCAAAAGCACTATGGAACTGTTGGAAATTTCACACTCAGAAAAAATCAACCATCAATAAATACATAGAAATAAGCCACATTTACACAATTCTAAAGATAAATAAAAAAGCTAAGAAGGAAACAAAAAGATCAGAACACATGCTTTCCAGGAGCCAACAGCCACTTAAGCAGGAATCAACACCAGGCAAACAATCAAGTAGAAAACAATATTGTACTCAAGGAACTTTCAAGGAGAACCACCCCAACACTGGCAGGGCAAGATACTGGATATAAACAGAGGGAACCTCACATTCACTTGCACCATGATGTTACCTAGTCAGTTAATAAAACCTCTGTAAAAAAACAACCAAACATAGAGAACATCAGGAACTGGAGATTTTTATTTCCATGATTACTTTGTGCATGATATACATGAATAAATGTATATGTTTCTGTGTGGAACCATAATAAATCTGATTAAACTCCAACAAAAATATAAGATATAAATAGGATATAAATTATATCCTTTTAAAGATAAAAAATACTGTTGCCAGATGGCAGAGAACCTGGATATTTAGATATCACCAATCCTGTTCTATTCCAGTCACATTACCAAGAATATAAAAATTGATTCTGACCAGTCATATATGAGCCAAAACAATTTATACAAAAATAATCATTTCACTTAAAGCAGACATGAGGAAATAACATATTTTACAATATATCAGATGAATTGGCTGTCCTTATTTCTATATAACACCAATATGTTCTAAAATAACTGTCACATTACAATCATTTATAACCATTTAGCATTTGAGATCTATTCTAAACAAGCAGATAGTTGCTGATGAGTACATTATAGCAGGGCTTTTCAACCTTTTCACTCATTGTACCACTTTTAGGATATGGCAACATCCAAGTACCACCAGTCGCCTAGCAAGGTGTCAAAAACTTGATGACCCCCCCCCAAAAGGAAAAAAGTGATAAAGTACAGGTAGTCCTCGACTTACAACAGTTCGCTTAGTGACTGTTCAAAGTTACAATGGCACTGAAAAAAGTGCCTCCCCAAGCCACAGCTGAGCAAGACACCTGCCTGCCCACACAGCGGCACTCTTCCTCCTGTCTGAGGTTTTCGTTGTGAGCATTTCTGTTGAGGATTGGCAGCAGGGGTGGGGTGGGGGTGTTTGGTCCCCCCCCCCCCGTCTTCTGGGTGGTTGCAGCAGGTTTTGGTCACTTCACGTGACCCTGGGATACTGTGACCGTCATAAATATAAATCAGTTGCCAAGCATCTGAATGTAAATCACAAGACCCTGGAGATGCTGCAACATTCCAGCTGATCGGCGCTTCTTCTGGGCTCAGCAGAAGCTCCAGGATCAGCGCTGCTTTCCAGCTGGAGCCTGGCGCTGATCCTGGCGCTTCCGCTGAGCCCTGACAGCCCTGCAGCTCCAGCCATCTCTCACTCAGGCTTGTGCAGTGCTGCCACCGGTTCAGCTCATTCCCCTCCCCCGTTACCACTTTTCTAGGATGGTCGCGTACCACCTGCCAGGTGCCAATGTACCACAGGTGGTACCCGTACCACTGGTTGAAAAGTCCTGCATTATAGCATAGTTCATTGGGGCTTCTACAGTTCTGTGAAAAACTGTGATGCCTTCTGACTATCCTCCCTGCTATAGTGAGACTAGCTCTATCCTTGTTGGGATAGAGTCACGTTTTCATAAGATAGGTGGGAATGGAAATATTTGATGAATAAATAAATAAAATGTGAGCCTTTTCAGTTTTCTGAATCTTTGCATATCATTGTCACTGAATATTATCAATGGCTCAAGCTGAACCTACCGATGTATAAAAAGAAGACTGCTTGCCTACAGGTAATCCTTGAGATATAACTCAAATAGGACCTATTACTGTCATGGCAAGTTGAAGTCCAGACGTCTTCAAGTGGTCAAGGTTGAGAAACAATGACCTAGAGTAACTGTAAACTAAATACTACTACCTGTTTCACATCACTATTTTAGGAATTTTGAATCATTGTTTTTCATAACAAGCCAACTTTTTGTCATGAACTATTCATTTCAAGGCCGCTTCCATGGGGTTTACACCTGGACTTTGATGCTGCCATTCCAAAATGGTGAATTTATTCTTCTTTAACTATTATCTTATATATTTGCATGTATAATTCAGATCAATGTCTTGTAATATAATCTGCTTGCATTTCACTTGACAGTTTGAGAGCCTAATATTCTTCTGTAGAATTCTTTGCCACAAAGTAAAATTCATGTTTCCTTCAATGATAGCAAATTCTGACCGCAAAGCATTCGCAAACCGTGTTTCTGTCACCTCCCTGCTAGACACCGCAATGAGTTTTATATTGAGAAATGCACTGTTTTGGCATCAAAAAACCCCATGCAGCCTGAAAACTTGTATTTTTGACTCATCTTTCCATAGAACATTCCTCCAGAAGTTCACATAGAACATTCTGTCCACAGAACGTATCTCTAAGAACTGAAGCCAAGAAAGCAGAACTCAAAGTGAGAAGCAGGATGTTAGCAATGGGGGCAGATTTTAGAAGACAGTACAACAGAGATACTAGGAAGTGATACTTAGAACTTTAGATAATTCTAAACCAACACAAAGTGCATGGGAAATAAACAGAAGAAGAGATTCTCCCTCAGGAGGGCAAATACGAAAGAAACATGGTGGGATTCTACTTATGATTGGCACATAGAACTGGAAGATTACAATTTATTGAAAAGGAACTGTGATGGCCCCCATTGGGAAGCTAGTTTGGAAGAGAAAGATGAGCTGCAACCAGAACCATCAGATGGGTAGTTAAGCATGACCCAGCCATCCACATTAGCAGAAGCAGGGGAGGATCAGCTGCCAATAGGCTGCTGAATGGTCAGCTGCCTACACTAGCAGAAGCAGGGGAGGATCGGTTAGTGTCAATGAGCGGCAACAGACCACCTCTAATGAGGAATAGCTATTACCTGTGCTTGATTCATGGGTGCGAAGAGCAGAGCATAAATACAGAAGAGGTTGGCGAGGCTACTTGTAAAGAAGCAGCCACCCCCCCTCCTAATGAGAAACACTGGGCTTGGGTGGATTCAACCAGGTGCAGGGGAAAGTTTGTTATAAGGCACAAGTCTAGAGGGAGATGTCGTTTGGCAACTGTACAGTATATGTGAAAATAATCTGAGATTCTGTGTTAAGCATGACCCAACGAGTGGTGCAGGCTGCTAAAAGGGCAAATGCTATCTTGGATTAGCATAGAGTCCAGATCACAGGAAGTAATTGTTCTATTCACTACTGCTCAGTCCCCATTTGGAGTACTGTGTCCAATTCTGGGCACCACATTTTTAAATGGAGAGAGGCAAATTTGAGCCCAGAGGATGGCTAACAGACAGTGAAAGTTCAAAAAATCAAGCCCTATAGGGAATGATTAAAGGATGTGGGTATGATTAGCCTACAGAAAAGATCACTGGGGAAGATATGATAATATTCTTCAAATATCTGAAGGGTAGTTGGAGAACAATGTCTTCTCAATTTCTTCAGAGAATGACTTAGACCTACAAGGAAGGCTCAGGAGATATTTTGTGATTGTATAAGCTGTCAGCCAGAGAAAAAGACATGACAGAAGTTCTCCATGGTGAGAGATGTTCAAATGGAAGCTGAATGGCCCATCTGCTAGAGAGGCTGTACTGTAATGGATCCTGCAATGAACAAGGGGTTGGATTAGATAAGGGGACAAAAGGAGAACTCATCAAATTTGTAGACAATACTAAGTTAAAGGGAATAGCTTTGGACGATAAACTCAACACTCAGAATGATTTTGACAGACTTGAATACTGGACTTTATACAACAAAATGCAATTCAATGATGAGGAAAGTAAGGTCCTATACTTAGATAAGAAAAACCATATGCACAAGTACAGAGTAGGTAGAACAGTAGTAACTGTGAGAAAGACCTAGGTGTCCTGGGGGGGCACTACTTAAGTATGAGTCAAGCAGTGTACTGCAGCTGCCAAAAAATCAATGCAGTCCTAGACTGCATCAATAGAGGGATAGTATCAAGATCATGAGAAGTGATAGTACCGCTTTATACTGCACTACTGAGGCCACACTTGGAATATTGATCATCAAAATACAAAAGAGTTTGAGGATATATGATAGAATACTAATCAAATGAATCACATATCAAAGGAAAAATGCTTTCTCATTGATTAATATACTAGTGATGTCTAATCGTTTCATTAAACCCTTATATTCTCCAAGAAGTTAAAGGTGATGCTGCATTAGCAGCCCAGTAATAAAACTTTAATCTTAAGAAACTGAATAGAAATCTATATTATATAATATAATATACATATATACTGTACAGTATATTATTTTAAATATAATATAATTATACGTAATATTTATATATATATAGAGATTCCTACATACATGACCATTACATAATTGCCTTTCAGGGTTAACAACATTACATAGAGTGCAAAATCAATAAAAAAATAAGAAACCAAAGAAGTTAAATATATTTTATTTATTTTTATTTATTTTTTAAATTTATATCCCGCCCTTCTCCTTGCGGATTCAGGGCGGCTAACAACCGGATAAAAATACAAAAATACAAAAATATCAACTACAAATTTAAAAGTTAATTAAAAGGGAAATATTCATAATTGGTCTAATTAAAATTATAATTAAAACCCCCTCTAAAAGTTTTCCCCTAGGCCAGTCCCGCAAGCTGGAATAACCATGTCTTAAGGGCGCGGCGGAAGGAAGGGAGATC
>NW_015386920.1:85577-110315 GCF_001527695.2 Protobothrops mucrosquamatus | reverse complement strand
GGAGTGCATGATCTGACCATGACAAGGGCTCTATAATTATCTCCCCCATTTCCAGATCATTCTGCCACTGGCCAGAGACAAAAATTAGATCCAGTGTATGTCCTCCCGTGTGAGTGGGTGCATGAACTAATTGGGTCAAGTCCATGGTCGTCATGGAGGCCAAGAACTCCCGAGCCACCGCTGACGTTTCGCCCACCGATGGCAGGTTGAGATCCCCCATGACTATAAGTCTGGGGGTGTCAACCGCCACCCCGGCTATCACGTCAGCCAGCTCAGGCAGGGCCGTTGACACATAACAGGGGGCCAGGTATATTATCAACAGGCCCACTTGCACCCCTTGCCCCCACTTCACAAGGAGGGACTCTGCACCGTCTATCTGAGGCACAGTGGCCTCCCTTGGACACAGGCTCTCCCTTATAATGACCGCTACCCTCCCGCCCCTACCCCGGGCCCTCGGTTGATGGAATGCCTGGAAACCCGGTGGGCATAGATCAACAAGGGGAACTCCCCCTTCCATGCCCAACCAGGTCTCGGTGATACCTGCCAGGTCCGCTCCCCCCTCTTGAATAAGTTCTTGAATGAGGGGGGCCTTATTTACCACGGACCTGGCATTGCACAACATCAGCCGATGGTCCCAGGCCTGAGGATCTGAGGTCCCTGGAAGTCGAGTAGAGCCCTGAGGATCGGAGCATGAGATAAGAAAATGAAAATCAAACATAGCTAAAAGCAGATTACATTAATGTACCATTCACTTTATCTTTATGTCTCTATAAATTTCTTTCCTTATAAACTGTTTTTACTTCCATCCACTATTTCTATTTCCTACTTTATAAATCTTATGTTTAAATGTCTCATCTCATTTTCAGGCCCTCATCAGCTCCACATAATCATAACTTTTTCGGATTTCCTTTCTGTCAACTTCTCATATATTTGTTTTGCAGTTAATCCACATTCATTTTTACATAACTAAATCATTTCAACATGTTTTTTCATACTTAATCAGAACTTTTTATTCTATTTTTATTCATTCAATATCCATTCATTCTTGACCCTATCTTTTCTTGTTTTACTACAAACATTTCTTAAAGAACCCATTCCTATTACACTCAACTGTATATTTTTTTCTGATATACCCAATTCTCACTTTTATGTGACAGAATGATTGAATACATGAACATTTTTGGGTCTTTCAACGTACTTTCTTTTCTTTACAATAAATCACTGAGCATTTTTATAAGTATTTGCATGTTTCAATTTTTGTCACCATCACCCCTCATTAGTAAACATTTTATCAATTTACACAAATTAATTTCCTTGCTATAGTTTATACATTTATATTGTTAATTTGCAACTACTTTTCCTTCCCAATACTTTGGTTTTCATACATTATTCAATTACTTTGGTCTATGACACTCCTCGTTGCACCATGCAATCTACATAACGTTCACTGCAAATCATTTGGGTATGTAGACAACATAATATTATCTGCATACAAAAACACATATTTTTTTTTCCTAACCAGCACACTTTTAATGTCAAACATTATAATACATGTTTTTCTTTCTTTCTGCCAAAACATATTTTCTTTTCAACCTTAATTATAATATTCCAGTTTATCTATATTGAGATGTTAAAAAATAAGATTTAAATTCTTGATCTCACATTTTCCTGTCACAAAAATAAAATGTTTTACTTACTCTACAATTTTGTTTCAAAATATTCCAGAATAGATTTGCTTTTTGAGTTACGCTTCCCACAGAACTGGCAGAATCAAGAAAAACTCTCCTGAGAGGATTTTGCTATGTATGCATGAACTGACCTGGAGAAAAGGAGCAATCTATATTTTACAAATGCAGACAGAATGATATACTCAGAAGGGTTTACACATCTTTCTAGATGTAGCTCATTATCCAGAAGAATAAATCTATTCTGTATAAAGTAGATGACCTACTTCTTCCTTCTTCAAGAACAAATATAACAGACTAACAGAGAAGGTACCTCACCTCTCCCCTTCAAACCTTTGTTTTTAGTTTGTTTTAATTTTGCAATTTTAAAACATTTTATATTTATAACTATTATTATATATTGTTTTATTCTGATGTAAACAGCTCAGAGTTGCCTGAATTGCTAGAAGGGCAGCAAATAAGTTTGATAAATAAATATGAAGTTGTTTCAAGTCTGACTATTCTAATTAATCATTTTTTAATGATCATTTGGTTTACATTTTTTTAGTTCTACTGAGTACATTTATACCATTTTAACTTGCAGCAACGAGTATTATAACCTGACTGGATTGTGATTTAAGAACATTAGGGCAATGACTCCCACACAGATAAATGTCTGACCCACAAGCATTAGAAACTAATTACTCCAAAAATTGAGCTACCTGGGAAAATAAAACTGTCTTCTGAGTCAAAAGTTCTAGGTAAACCACCAAAGAGCTGCTGATCTTATCTAATGTACAGCATCTAACTGTTTTGCTCTTTATTTCAGCTTCAATCAATTTGCCTGTTCATTGGCCCATGGCTTTCAATGCCACCTTTATAGATTGAGCAGTCTTTCCATTAGCTATAATCCACATCCTGATGTAGAAACTGAATTTAGTGATTAATTAAGTACCGCTCTTGGCTGTTTTTCAATTATGTCTGGGTTTCCTTATAGATACAGTACCTCATTTTTCTCCACGTATCTAAAACTGGAAAGCTCTTACATGTCTTCCAGCAGGAACTACTACAATTGGATGAGTTAGTGTAGCTATATGGATGTTTACATTTGGAAAGCAAAAGGGCTTCATGACATTTCTGTTCAATGAATTCTAGGAATACTTAAATATTTATCAAATACCGGTACTTGTCAACTTATAATAATGGGTGGGAACATTATTAATTCTGGAATGAATGATGGAAGGTATTTTATTTATCCTGTTACAGTTCTCTGTTCAGATGTATCAAAATATTAGTTAATGGAATACTTAAAAGTTAGTTTTCTAAATTAGAAATCTAGAAATAGATTTTATTCTTACATTTAATTCACTAATGTTAGTTTAGCTTGGGATCTGAGAAACTAGTAACTGATTATTATATTGTGTTACCGATGCACACATTGCCATCTCTGGCCTTTCCTCTTCATTATAATGGGCAGCATTTATATTTTTAGGTCACTGAGCACACTACTTTATTTCCACCAAAGCTGATTTAATTTAAATAGCTGTCTGTAAATTAGAAAGGAAGCCACAAGACTATTTCTCCTAATTAATGTTCTCATGGGGGGGGGGGGGGGAAGTCTTTTTGGAGGCACTAAAGTAAACCACTTGTGGGGCCAGATCTGAAAATGTAGCAAGCAGTGTGAGATTTTGGAAACAGGTTTCTCAAGGTTTCTCTGCTACCTGTATTCTATCTTTTGCTTTAAATCAATCAAATAGTAATAAAGCACATTATATTTATAAACCAATTGCAGTTTAATCTAGTGTGCTTCTTTCAAAGTTAGTTAATTCAGCTATTGCTTAAGTATCAGATATTTTAGAAGTATAAGACAGAAGAGATTTCTTGATCAAATAGATTATTAATATTTAGCAGACATATTTTATACTACACAAACTATGTTGTGGGTTTCTACTCATAATCTGAAGGGGCCTTATAGATTTTCTTATAAAGGATAGAAACATCTACAGGAGCAAAATCAACAAACATTGTCTCTTCATTATTCAAGTAAAAAAACAAGGACCACAAAAGTTCAAAACGGAAACATTTCTTATTTGCCAGTGTAATACTTTTTTCAGCACTTAATGCAGATCATGTTTGAAAACGTAACTGCACTAATATACCTCAAGCCTGTAGCAATCTGATATATGCAGAAATCAGTCAGTGAAGTTCTTTGTTAGAGGTCATACATAAATATTTCTACTCAGTAGTCTGCAATACAGCCATCTGTCATGTGACAGTAGGACCAGGAGTAAGTTTGCTGTCTTTGTTTGAGGCCCTCAGACATATTTACTTCAGCTTGTGTCATGGATCTCAAAATATATTTCAAGAGAGTGAGGTAATCAACAGAACTAATAAATATGGAAAGTGCCATCCTACAATTTCTTCCAAAAACGTTTTGCATGTCTTAATACGACCTCTATTACAAATTCATCATCCTATCTGAATAACTTCAGAATCTTTTTTTTTAAAAGAATGAAGCTGGGGAAGCTTAGACTACTTTATTAACACAGTTGGCTTCCAGGAAAGCAAGAAGATTTAATTTCCTTTGCTTTCAGTAAATGATGTCAGCCATTTTGGATCCCTTTATCGAGAGAAATGGTGATCTCATTTAAATGCAAAGTTGAATTGCTATTGAATGTTACTAACATTATTTTTTCTGTACAGCATTACTTTCAGGGGATCAAAAACTTTCACTTATGTGTAACTGTAGTTTATCATTTTAATCGAACAGAGAAAATATAGTTAGTAGAGGTTGGATTAGAAAATCTCCAAGATCCCTTTTATATTTTGTTATTTTGTATTCTGTATTCAGAAAAAAAAAGGTTATGGAGTATCACATTAAGTTTGCTCATGTTTTTACACCATATTTAATTTGTTTTCTTATATTATAGTTAAGAAGTCATTTCACTGGATTTAGACACTACAAAAAAATGGTAGGAAATACTTCCAATTTTGCGTTTGTGCCCACACCTGAGGTAAGAGGGAAGAACATTAGCCAAAAGCTTTTGCATTGCTAATATTACATTCAACAAGGCGGTTTTCCTTCTGATTTCAATTCTGTAGAGACTATTCCTCATATCCCATTATAGCAGGATCTATTAATATGGTAGATCAGCAAAACATTCTGATTGCCATCTATTTAACAATAGCAAGAACTGAGTCCAATCCTCTTATCTTCTGTAACTTGAATTGCTGAAAAAGGCACCTTGGTAGGCATGAGGGAGCTTTCATGAGAAAGTACTATGAATTTAGTTGAAACACTGAACATAAATTATTGGTCTTAACACTCTTAAAATATATATTTGTTAATTACAACTCAGCATATATTGTTTTGGACTCCTTGGTGCTTTACTGAGCTTAGTGGTTTTCCAGCAAATGTTTTGTTAACTGACTATGTATCCTCTTTAGTGCTAGAAGGATTTTCTCTCTATTTATTTACAGTTGTTTGCTCTGGCAAGGTTTTCTTCAGCATTTGCACTATTACTATCATTACTTTTTTCACTATCCTCAAAGGCCTGTCATGTCAATCTATAGTCAGTAGACTTTGGGATTCTGTTTTCACTAGCATAACCAGTGGTGGGATTCAGCCGGTTCACACCAGTTCGGCAGAACCAGTAGCTAATTTTTTGTTGTCCAGGGAAGCGGCATACAAGCAGAGAACCAGTTGTTCACATATTTGAATCCCACCACTGAGCACAACCCTTTATAACATAGCTCAGTCATCATAGCATGTAACAGGACTCAGCCTGTCTCAGGACTCTGGAGATTGAAACTGACTAGATATAAGTTCTGCCCTACATTATTTATAGCCCTGTACAAAATACAGCAACTTGCCTTTTTGAATTTAAGAACTGCTTGCCAATTACATCTACAACTAGCAATGAAAACTGTGCTAAGCAAAGAGACAAATGCCTATGCTGTTTTAGAAGTGTTAACATCAAGCCCCATTTACAAAATTATACAGTGATTTTAACATCCAACCCTTCTTAGATTCTCCAAGGAGACTGAAAATGGTGTATAAATAGAAGGTAACAGCATCATGAGATTACATACTGAAGAAATACTGAAGTAAAGCATTTGTTTTTGCAACTAAATGACAAAAATTATATGTACCAGACACACATATCAGTGAGACCCAGAAATGAGATTACTATAGCAGATATAATATACTAAAACATTATCCAATTTAAATTAGATGGAATGAGCTAGATAAATAGAATTACTGATTGATGTTGGAATTTAGCCAACATTTTATGCTTGAAGAAATCTTTGAATGACATACTTGTGCATCTTTGTTGAATATAATAACAATTTTGCCCTATAATTTTACTTGTTTACATTTTTGTAAACATACAGATACCTTCTATAATTCCAAACACTAATTTCAGTCTGAAGTATTCCCCATGCAAGGATTTTTTTTTGCTGATTTATATGTTTATATAGGGACCATTCAAATGTGATCTTGCATTTTCTTTTTTAAAATAAAGTTCTATAAGGAAGCTATATAGCAATGCTTTTTTATGACTATGGTCTCAGTATGTTTTGTGAAGTTTTGAGACTTTTTAAAGGAGATAATTTTTTAATCATTATGCAATACCCCTTAGCTGCAAAAATAAGATGCACGAAATACATGTATTCACAAGTGCAAGTATATACGTATGTAGAAGTAGTCTTTGGGTAACAATGGCAATTGGGACCAAGATTGCTGCTGATAAACAATGCGAACATAAAGTGCAATTGTACATAATGACAGCAATCCTGGCAATCTTGACTGCTGTCATAATCCAACGCTGCATAGGTCATTAAATGGGAAGAGACGGGTGTCTCAGGCAACAAGTGGGTGTGTGCAAGCAGGCACTATGGAGTGCAGGTGGGCTGGCAGAAGCCATGCGTGGATTAGAGAAGGCCTGGGAGAGCCATTGGAGGCTGAGGGTGGACAGGAGAGATACTACCGAATACAAGATCCCGGACCTCATGGAAGAAAAGATAGCAAAGGTGATTTGCAACCTTATTTGCCAGTTTCCCTACTGTGTTTGCTTCTAGGAAGCTGGCAGGGAAGGTCACCAATACCAATCAATCACATGATCACAGCGCAATGCTGTAAATGCAAGACAGCCACCTGAACACCTGATTATAATCATGTGACTGCAGGCGTTTGCAACAATCAGAACTTCGAGGACAGGTCATAAGTTATTTTTTTCAGCCTTTGAACTAACTTTGAATAGTCATTGAACAAATGGATATAAGCCAACACCATCTGTACTCAATAATTTATCTTCAGCTTTACACTGAGGGGATGTTTTTCTTCAAAAAAAAACAAACCTGGTCTGAGATATACACTACAGCAAAAGTTGACAAACAGCTGTGAACTAAAAACATAGCTTCAATTCTTTTGAATGCTTTACCTTTAGTTTAGATAGAATTTTCTCTGCTAATTCTGGCGTGCTCTGGAACCCTACTACTTCCTCATGAAGGAGAAAGTGACTAATTCTCTTTAATAGTAACTTCATGGAATTTGAAACAGATTTCTCTTAGATCTCTGAAAGTATATACACTCTTGAGAACACATAAATTTAAATCAGTACCAAGAAATTTAAAAATTGCCACCTTCCATTGATCCACAGGAAAAAAACATTTAGAAACACAAACCTTAAAAATGATGAGTAATTTCAGGCTCTAGAATAGCAAGCTTTCATCCTTAAATCTTTCCAATACTGCCAACATACTTACTAGGTCGTAAGACTCTGATCTCCAACAGATTGGAAGTTCTATCTGCCAATCGGGTCCAGCTGCTATTGTAGTTCTTGCGCCACAGCTCGGCCACACACTGGTATTTGCCTGCTTCTGTGTCACTGGCCCTGCTGATGCTCAGGCGTACATTGTTGCTGGACTCTGCTTTTTCAATGGCTGTTCGGGTTCGGAATCCAACATATCTATCGCCCCATTGAACTCCTCCATCACGAGTAAAAGTGACCAAATCATGAAATTCGGTGCTGCCAGCTGGTTGAAAACGCCAAGTCACCGAAACTGGCACCCAGGAAGGATAGTGTGGCTTGATAATGCATTGTAAGTCAAATGATTCATTATAGGTCACTCCAGGTGTGCGGGAGATGGCTGTAACTGCAAAACCAGCATCTGCCAAAAAATACAATAAAAAACACCATTTAAAACATTAACGAAGTTGATTTAATCTATACATGTTAAGAGACAACCAATTGTCTAACTATAATTCACAGAAAATTGCTGTAACGTATTAGTTACAGTTAACATTTAAAAACTCCAATAGGAAAAGTTGATTTCTAGTACAGAAAGTAATCTCATTCCTGAAATTTAAGGAGAAAAACTGGGCTGGTAGTATTTCAAATGATCTGTAATGAAGCACAACATATTTTGTTTCCAAGTACACTGAAGTTTACATTAAAAATGAAACTTAGTTTTGTTACTTGTAAAACTGTACAGTACTTCTAGATGTGTTGCTTGCACCAAAAAGCATACCTCAGATGTTGGTATTTGTTGTTTTTAAATCTACAATATTGTCTAATATGCAACTCATGGCTGTAGATACTACAAAATCTTTTAACACAACTCTTGAGTATACTGAATATATATTGAGTATATAGGGCTTGATGAAGTGGTGTAATAAAAACAGCCTGGTTTTAAATGTAGGAAAAACAAAAGTAATCATTGTCAATTTCAGAAAAGGCAGACACAGCCATATACCTCTGTGTATTAACAATTCAACTGTGGACACAGTTGTTGCTCAACAGTAAGGCACTGGTGAAGCAGACAGAACAGCGCCTGGATTTTCTGCATCCTATGAGAAGAGCACATCTTCCTTCCCATATGCTTACCACTTTCTATAGAGGGATGACTGAAAGCCTCCTGTTGTATTGTATTAGTGTGTGGTTTGGAGGTATTACTGTTTTGATCAGGAAAGCTGTGCAGAGAGTGGTGAGGATGGCAAAAAAGATTATTGGGAATTCACTTCCTTTTATCCAGGACATAGCATATAAGTGATGCTTGACCAGGATCCGCAATATTGTTTGGGACACTACCCATCCTCTCCATGACGGGTTTTCTTTGTTACTTTCTGGGAAGAAGCTTTGTAGTATCCGAAGCAGAACAACTAGATTCTGTAATAGCTTTATAACATAGTGTCAATCTTGTTAACTTTCAAGATTCTTTTTTTCCACTATGTATTTTAAAAGGTCTGTGATTAATATATATGTATGTGTGTATGTATATATGTGTGTATGTATGTGTGTGTGTATATACAGTATATATATATATATATGTCTCTCTGTGTGTGTAATGTATATGAAAGTATGTGTATGAAGATATATATATTCTTTTGAGAGCAGGTATCAGAATTTCATTTTTTAATGTATGCCAGTGTGTTCACAGAAAAAAATGATAATAAAGGTTATCTTATCTTGTTCTTATATTGTTGCTCCAGAACTGCAAAAGAACTTTTGTACATGCACATCAATCAAGTGTTTCAAGGATTCTAATTTGAGGGCATCATTACAGCAGAGTTCTAGTCTATGTAATTAACAAATGAATAGGTCAAATTTTAGCATTAAAGCCTTTTTGAAATGTATTTAAAGATTTAGAGGCAAAAAAGAGATTAAATGAGGAAGGAAAAACTAATATTTTCCTTCTCTTTCTATGTTGACTAGAGTTCATAGAAGACAATCAGAAATAATACTGGACATAGATTTTGGATGCAATTGTTGGAAATTCACATTCAAGAGGCACTTTTTTAGTACAGAAGGCATGACTCCCTTCACACACTAGTGCCTTAACTGAAGCTAAGAATCAATTTTATAATGTCTTAGTGAAAGAATTATGCTTACCCAACAGATTGCAGGAATGAATTTTGCTTATCTAATAAACTCCCTTTTTACGACCTTATAATAGACCTCTTGATTTTAAAAAAAGTTTAGAATGGCAACCCCTCTGTTTGTACTAACTTTGTACTGAAACACTTTTTGAAATATCAGATTTTACATTTTTTGTGCTTGCTTGCTTTATACTAGGAAGTAAATAGTACAGATAGTCCTCCCCTACCAACCACAAACGGGGGTGGCAACTTTGTTGCTATGCACAATATCAAGTGACTGCACCAAACTTAGGCCAGTTCCATTGCAGTAGTTAAGCAAATTACCATGTGTCATTAAGCATGATGTCACATGACCACAACTTGCAATTTCCTAACAGCTCCCCCATTGACTTTGTTGGAAGCTGGTTGTGAAGGTTGAAAATGGTGGCTCTTGACAGTTGTAAACTTAATTTTTTGGTGCTTATAACTTTGAATGCTCAGCAGAAGCAGAGCTAGATACCAAATGAGCTTAAATTTTTGCTTCTCTCCCAGCTATGGATTTAATTTTTTCTGGAAAACTCTGTGGCATGTAAATAATTTCCCTATGCCTCTCTAAGAATCAAAGCATCACTTCACTAGAAATTCCTTAACGCTATGTTGTATTGTCTTTCTCTTCTCCAGCCATCTTGGATTCTGAGCTTTACAAGATTAACATTATTTATTTTTTTATTCTCTGCCTTAACTTTTTCCTCACTGGGTAACGTAATATATTCTCAATGGCTAGTCAATCTTGCTAGCTGTAAAATATGTAATTTATTGATAAAATAACATAGTATAGACTTGATAATCCCCATACATAGGAGAAAGCTCATATTTTGGAATGATGCTTAATTTGGAGATAACTTTTTGGAATTAGAATTGATAAAATAAATTAATAAATTTTAACCAACTCAGATAGGTTGAGCATACCATTTTGGTAGCTGAATGTGAAGGAAACTTATGTAACCTTTTGCTGAAGATGGAAGATGAGGATGCAAAAATGTGGTCTGATACTTAGTATTAAAAACAGACAAAACCAACCCAATGCATAGTAGCGAGGTAATAGTAGAAATAATAACAGCTTTTTTCCTGTCTCAACAATGCATAAGAATCATGATTTTATATTAGTAAAATAAATAAAACTTGCTTTTTGAGACAAAGGTTACACAGATATAAACAAAACAAAATTTGTACAGAACACTACCAAGTTACACGATATTAAGGTCACAGTCTTCCAAGACATAACAAATGGTTGTGAAAGTCAGACTATCAGAAAATCTGGATAAAGAAAAATTGTTGCCTTTAAATTGGTTCAGGAGAAAATTGTTGGAAATATAGCCTGGCAGTAATTATTGGACAGCAAGAAAAAACATTCAATAATAAATAAGGCAAAGGCAGAAACCAGACTAGAAGCACCAATAATGAAGCATAAGCATAAGTTTTTCGGCCATAGAATGCAGAAGCAAATCTTTGAAAAAGACCCCAATGGTTGAAAAAGATATAAGGCAATAGAAAAAAATACTGGTAGAAATGAGATGCTAGATACTAATGATAATAAAAATGATGGCAGAAAAAATGGTCATGAGCTTACCTGAAGTCAAAGAAAAGGTTACTGATGGACAATTCTGTTGCCCATCAAGTCATGAAGATTTATAAATATTTGAACAACTGAACTAATTTTGGATAACACAGTAAGACTGGAGTCATTCCAAAACAATACAAGCACTTACAAGGAAACAGGATAAAAAAAGAGGGGAAGGTGACTTAAAACTCTTACAATCCCGTGAGGTTGTGCAAATGCCAGATAGCCAGCTTCTCAGTTTTTCTATGCCTGTCTAGGAATCAAAAGTTAAGTATAGCATTAGAGATTAAGGTCAAGGAAAACCAGCTTATGGAACAAGGATTCTGCATCAGTATCTCCTATTAATTCTCTCTTGTCTCTATCATCTGTCCTACCATTATAAAAGAAACATGGGTTGGGAGTTCTGCTCTTTCACACCTGCAAGTAAGCATGATCTAGAAATGTAAAATCCCCAAAGAATATTCAGACAAAAAAAAATCTAACTTAGATTTTTACAAGAAAATATCACTCAAATAATTTATATCACTCAAATAATTACTTTCCTACAAATACTTAATCACCAACACATGGCAAGGAGAATTCTACTAGGACTTAAGAAAGTTCATGACCAACAAACTTGGCCCTATCTGCCACAGAAAATAAGATGGTTAAACATTGAAAAAGTACCAGAACAAATAGACTATTATCTATTTTTAAGACAAACTTCCATCTCTTTCCCCAAGTATACTAGCAAGCAATTGTGATATATGTGCTTAAAAGAACCATGCGTTATTATAACATTTTTTGCTTCAGAACTTATTATCTGAAAAAACTATTTTAAGCATTTAAGAGTAATGTATATATAGTTTGGAGCATAAAAAAATGAAGGTTTACTGGGTTATTTTCCCCAGAAGAGTAAAACAGATGATGCAAAAATGATAACACTGAGTTTTATGTTAACTGCCTGTGTATGTCCTAAACAAAACCATATAGTTACTAAATGATTTGGGGACAAATATTTATTGTTTTAACAATAAAATGAAAGATCATTATATATGTTGCCTTAAACTCCTTAGAGGGAAGGGAGGATTTAAATGCAGTGATAAAAAATAGAGCTGAATAATCTGTTCAGTCCATTCTTGATCGTTAAGAGGCATGCCTGGACCTGGAGGTTCTTAGCCATTCTAGGTAGACCAGATCCAAGAAGTCAATTCCACAGGAAAGCTAAAACTGCTTGTATTGAGACTTGCTACAATAACAGAATCTTGCAAGTCCAATTATGTTGTATTTCCTCTGCCTACTAACAGTTCAGTAAATTAGGGAAGTGTCTGCTAAGCTACTTCCAAATCTTATTTGACTGTTGCAGATTTAAAATATGCTTTATTCCTTTTTGATTGGCACCAACTTCGATATCTCTACCAAAGTCATGTTTCTTACTTTCTTTACTCTACAATCCACAAAAGTAGGAAGTGCCAGAATGAAAACTAAATTTGATTTCACTGAACTGATATTAAGTCAAAGCAATTATTATATAGTTAATATTAGTTTTCATATATGCAATCAATTTCCCTTTTAAATTTCCCTTTTAAAACACTGGAAGTCACAAGGTAACAGCTTATTTGTAACAACTCCAAGGCCGCACACAAAGTTTTGGGGGAATGTTGATTAGATACATCTGACTTAAGCTGATGACTGTTATGTAATAACTGGTGGCACTGTTATACTTACCTAGTGCAGTGATAGCTACTGCTGAGCCATTATGTCGCTCTCCAATCATCTGCCACTCCCCATCCAGCCTACGTGTCCATTCTGTAATACGACACTCATAATGGCCCTCATCTGCCTTGATGCTGTTAAAGATCTCAAGCGTGAAGGATCCAGGCCGTATCTGCTCCATTTGGATCCCCCCATAGCTACTGCGCTCGACATAAGAGGGACCAGGACGAAGGGTTCCATCCCGGTCAAGTTGTATAATGTCACTGCGACGGTTCTGCTTATCCACAAGTTGCCAAGTGACAGATAATCGGTTTTGGGGTCTAAACCCAGTGCGAACAGTGCAACCAAATCTCAGACTCTCCCCTTCTAGAACGTTTGTGGCATTGTTGGATACTTCTATTGAAATATTGGTTTCTGCAGTAAAGGAGAACATATGTGATTACAATCAGGACTATGTGGGATAACCCATACATGCATATTTCTTCATACAGAAATATAACATGTGACCCAACAATAAGAGGATATATTTGGAAAATTATTTCAAAATTGAGCTAATTGAAAAAAAATCACTTTCATGCTGGAAACAGCTTTTGAATTTTAAACTGCGTATCCTTGTATTATCCCCCAGTAGAGGGATTTATTTTATTCTTATTATTAAGTAAAATAATTGTATAATATCTGTCCTGCATCTCCTGTTTCCCTTTTCAACTACTTAAGGTAAGAAGAATCCATCTTATGAACATCCTTACTACCTGAGAGTTAAGAATGGCAAATGCACAAACTTGTTTAAACCAGTCAGCACAACTCCTGCTTTTCCACATTTCACTGGGTTTTAAAATGTTCAAGTTACAATAGAAAAGATATTTCTTCAGTTTTCAAACTCCAGATTTATTTGCCCTGCAGGAATCCTATTATTTCCACTGCAAACATAGACCTCAAAAGTGAGCTAAAGGGGAGTAAGTGAAAAGAAGAATGAAGCTAAGGGAAGTGTTCAGTTCTGTTTACCAATGAGAGACATTTTTATCAACTGTTTTAAGGAAGGATATGTAATACAACAAAATAATAAAAGCTGGTTATTGTTTTTCACTGTTGTGTACATCTATTCTCTTTTAAGAGGCATAATACAGAAAGAACAGGATAGAATAGAAATTAGTGTCTACTGCTTCTGTGGTATTTCTTCAATTAAAAAACAAACCATTTTCTAAAATTGTTCTAAAATCATGTCTGTCCTGTATAAGTTATCAGATATAATTTCCATTCATATAACATCCAGATTCAGATTACAGTAATAATTGTAAGCATTATTTACAGTAATCTATGAATATATTGATACTAAGTACTAAATCTATTTAAAGCCGATACTATATTGCTTAAGATAGATAGATAGATAGATAGATAGATAGACAGACAGACAGACAGACAGAGTCTGTGTATGACCAACTTACAAATACCATTGTTAACTAAAGAAATACATTACTGATATAAATGTTTCATCTTCAAAGCACTTTAGTAGGATAAGATGGGTCCAAGTAAATTTAAAATATGTGGAACACAGCATTTACTTGAAACTAGTTTTTTTGAAAGTAAAGTTTTCAGAAAAGTACACATTATGCCTTCAAATTCTGAAAAGATCAAACTTAGATTTATTTACTAATTTCCTTGTTATAATCAGGAAAAGAAGCCAAAGCATCAGAAAAAGGGAGAGGGAGAGTCTGCTTTGGATCTAAACAAAAATATGATGCTTGTGACGTAGGGACAAAAGAATTCTAAGTCAAGGTTCCAAAGAGGATCTTTCTTCTATACATATTTCAAAAATTAAGTTCTGGAGACATGTGAAAGGAACGGAAGATGGAATTCAATAATTAATCAGTGCCAACCTAATATCCTTAAGAATACAATAACCTTACTATATCACACCAAAAGCTCATCAAGTCCAACATACCCTAAGACAGGGATCAACAGATGCATTCAGGAACTTATACAAGTTCAGATGGTTCTTTCCCCTCATTATACAAGTCTTGAGATAATTCTGATTTGCTTCCAAAAAGTTTGCTTGGAAGGGTAGCATAAGTCTTCTACTCTTTCAAAAACAATATAGAATGCAGAAGCAAAAATACTCTTTGTATGGATATGCTACAGTCTGAAATATTTTTCTGAAGCATGGATTACTCTGCAAATAAATTTATAATTTGATGGTACAAAGCACTATTACACAGGTAATCCTCAGTTAACAGCCATTATTAGGACCAGCAACTCCATTGCTAACAAAGGGATTATAAAGCAAAAACAAAATGTGACTGCACTGACCTATGACAGCAGTTGTGACAATTCCAATTGTGGTTGTTAAGTGATCCCTGCAAGAGGGATCTTGGAGTCCTGGTGGACATTCATTTAAATATGAGCCAGCAGTGTGCTGCAGCTGCCAAAAAAATCAACACAGTACTAGGCTGCATTAACAGAGGGATGGAATCAAGATCATGTGAAGTGTTAGTACCACTTTATAATGCCTTGGTAAGACCATACTTGGAATATTGCATCCAGTTTTGGTTGTCACAATATAAAACAGATGTTATGAGTCTAGAAAGAATGCAGAAAACAGCAAGAAAGATGATTAGGGGACAGGAGGCTAAAGCATATGAAGAATGGTTGCAGAAATTGGGTATGTCTAGCTTAAAGGTCATAGGGTTGAAAAGGACTTGGGGTGACATGATAGCACAAAGAAGAGGGGTTCAACTTATTCTCCAAAGCACCGAAGGCAGGATAAGAAGCAACGGATGGAAGCCAATCAAAGAGCAAAGCAACCTAGAACTAAGGATAACAATGAATCAGTGGAACAACTTGCCTCCAAATGTTGTGGGTGCTCCAACACTGGAGATTTTTAAGAAGGGATTGGACAACTATTTGTATGAAATGTTATAAGCTTTCCTGCTTGAGTAAGAGGTTGGACTAGAAGACCTCCAAGGTTCCTTTCAATTTTGTTACTCATGAATGGACATTGAATGTCATGTCACCTGACTATGCCTTGCTAATTCTCGCCAATTTCCTCATTAACTTTGCTTGTTGGCAGTGAAAGTCACAAATGGCAATCTTGTAACCACAGGATGCTGTGACTGTTATAATTTTACACCAGGTGCTAAGTATCCAAATTGTGATTACACGACTGTAGGGCTACTGTAATGGCTACAATTTTAAAAACTATCCATACATCTTCTCATTCACAGCCATGGGTAACTTTGAATGGTTGCTGAATGAGTGGTTGCTAAGCGATGTCTACTTGATTTATGAATTTATTTGCTATAAAATGCTTGGAGCTTTGTAGGCGAAGTGGCATATATATTTTCTCAGTTAAAATGAATCTAGGTTCCTCTGCAGACTTCACTCAACATAAGCTAAGAATCAGCCCATTAGCTGCTTGTGTCCTAATCATCATAAACCTACTCAGGTCCCAGAACCCACACAATCAATAGGAGCAAAGAGGATTTCTGCTTACTAAGGGGCAGCACTGTAATAGGTGTGTTCTTTGGCCGTTTGCTTTCTCCATCAATAAATTCACCAGTTGTCGTCTTCAATCGCTCTGTCACTCGACAGTTATATTTGCCGCTGTCTTCCAATCGGAGTCGGTAGATTTTTAGGATATAAATGCTGTCACTCTCTTTGGCCACTTTCAGTTGTCCCAAGGCTTCTCTCTGGGCAAATTCATTGTTAAGAACTGGCACAGCATTAGCAGCAAAAGTAGCAATGAGAGAACTATTGAAGGCCCAAGAGATGGAGAAATACCTCTTTGCAACATTTTGTACTTCCAAAATGCATCTGAATTCCACAGGTTCCCCCACTATGTATGTCCGCTTCTCTGTTTCTAGTCGAACGTTGATATCCATATCTAGAAGAAATAGAACAAACAATACATACACATAACACACATACAAACCAATGAAACTGTATCACAGCCTATACAAATATGAAAGAGCTAACAAACTTAGATTAATAATATTAAGAAATTATTATTTGAGGATGGTTTTAAACATACTATACGTATTAACAATTCTGCCTCTTCCTGGATTTTAACTTCATTTCCAAAAGCTATGTTTTTGTTTTCTCTTTCATCTTTATTATCCATAGAAAAGCACAATATATATGTGGTACAATTAGATACTAATTTTTTGCAAAATAATAATCTGCTAGCTACTTACATGCTAACAGATTGAAGGACTATACCAATTTATATTGTATCAATTCAAGAATTGAATTGTATAATACCTGTGTTTCCCCCAAAATAACCCAAGGTCTTATATTTATTTTTGATCCAAAAGACCCATTAGGGCTTATTTTTGGGGGTGTCTTACTTTCCAGGCAAAGGCAAAAGGAGGGGGCAGGGCCATTGTGGGTGGGGTGGCAGGCAGCAGGCCCGCTGGAGGACCAGATTGGAAGGCGGGACTGAGCATAGGAACTACAGAGTTTTGCATGGTACAAATGAGGTAGAAGATACTGTTACCACACCAAAGCCATTTAGTCCGAGATGAGCAGTGAATGTGGTTTCAGCTTTTACACTGTCCCTTGACTAGAAAGGTGGAAATAGGTAAATGAGGAGGTAGTAATGGAAGGAAGGGGGTGGGGTTAGGTTTGCATGCTGGGAAGGCCGGGAGAGAACTGAATTGCTGAGGTTTTGAGGCAGAATTGGAAAGAAGCACGGGGAGCTTGGGCTGTGCTAAAAAAAAAAAGGGGAGCAATCCCTGAATTATACCCTTTCTAGTCAAGGGAGAGTGTAAAAGCTGAATCCATACCTGCTAGCTACTTACATGCTAACAGATTGACTAAATGGCTTTGGTGCGGTAACAGTATCTTCTACCTCATTTGTACCATGCAAAACGCCGTAGTTCCTGTCCCTCCTCCTCCAGCCTCCCCCGGCTCCCTCACTTCTCACACGAGAGATGTCAAATTGTCCACGCCTACCCCCCATCCGCCGGGCAACCACACAGCTAGGGCTTACTTTTGGGGTCGGACTTATATTAGGCCCACCCCAAAAATCAAGCCAGGTCTTATTTTCAGGGTAAGTCTTATTTTCAGGGAACATGCTCTCTTAAAAGAGTTTTTATTAGCAATGTTCTCTACTTCAAAATTTTGGCTTGTTACATAAGTAAACAGTTTGTATTAATTTATGTACTGAATACATCAAAAGACTAGAAACAACTGCTGTGATTTATTCTAAATAAGCAATTCCTACCAAAACTACTGACTGATGAGCCAAAAACAGGACATCACCATTTAAAAAGAACCACAACATAGGACAACAACAACACAGGGTAAAACATAGCTTAATAAAGGCACTGAAAAGAGTAAATGAACATTTTATATGAATATTAAGGTATTTTCATTTATATGAAAAACAATCATAAAAAAACTATGAACCCCTTTAATATATAGAAACTGTATATAGAATATAGAAATGCTAACTGCAAAGAAAAGAAAAAAGGTGCATGTACAATGTACAATAAAGAATACTCCCCATTTTGTAGGTTTTCATAAACTGTGTTGTACAGAAATTTAAATATCCTAAAGCAAGGCAATATATTTTGTAACACAATGAGGCAACCTGAGGCTTATCAGATGTTTTGGATTCCAATAGTAATTAGCTCCTGAGGTCCTACGCTATAAACCTGCTAGCAAACTATTAATGGGCTTTTGCAAGTGTCATGAATTAGCATCAACCAGAGCTAGTCCATCTTAAACAGTCTCTCTATGCTTTTACTTGATTTGGCATTGTTATATTAAGTCAGCAGGTAGCTAACACCTACTCTGACACTTACCAGAGGAAGTCAAAGAGGCTGATCAAATGGTCCAGTTAAAGGAAGTGTTAGTGTAGCTGACCACTGTGGCTTTGTAATTGCTGAAAATTTTTGCAAGTGAGCCCATTATTGGAACAAGGAAAGGTAAAGTGGCATTTAGCTTAAGCTACGGTCAAGAATGCTCAGGTAAAGGTGCAGAGGTAAAAAATTCATCATTGGCATGTTAAAAAAACATACCCAGAAGTGGAGACTTTAACTAAGTAAGTGTTTATTATGGGTTGCTAGCCTAAATTGTGCATGTCTTCAATAAATCAAGACCAAATGAAAAAATGTCAGGAAATTATGATATACTAATATGGCTTAATAGTATAAAAACAGCTTGTTAAGTATCAGACTTGCTTGATTTGGACTTGGATCCCAAGCATTATTTCTGCACAGAAATAAGTGTTGAACCTCAAATTCCTCTCTCAGAATGATTACTGGCTCGAATTGTGCTAAGTAAAATGAACCCAGTATGGGACTAAGCCATCACTCCAACCAGTATGATCATTTGCAAGAAATTATGGAAGTTATAATCAAAAACATTTGAAGAATCAAGTTGCACTCCAATTTTACAATAAATAAAAAATTATTCTATCTTTGATATAAAATATTCTATATATGCAAGAACATATTCATACTAGTAAGGTTTATACACTTGCATTGCCAAATCATTTTCTATAAAACTTTCTCTAAAGAACTACATTTTCTTTTCAGTCAAACAAAAGTTCTCTTACAGTATTCCTGCTTATCATTTAGTGCTAGGACACCTTCAGCTGAAGAGGATTTTTGGGGTATCAAAATGTAAAAGTACACCTTCATTCCCAACAGTAATGGTCACAGAAATTTCTAAGGGGTTTCTGACCAGATGGTGGTACAGTAATATTGTAGAAATGGAAGTATACAGTATATGGTACCATATAGTATAGGTTCTACGCTTCCAACCACTACTTTACGTAATAGTCCTGAAAACCTTTTGGTAGTAATATAGTGGTCAACATTAACGAAGGATGCAAAGTCTGTGAAGCTCCTCCTAATAAAATTACACTGTCTAACCCAGTGGTGGTGAACCTATGGCACGGGTGCCAGAGGTGGCACTCGAAGCCCTCTCTGTGGGCACACGTGCCATTGCCCCAGCCTTGCCTCCCCCCGTGACCCCCTCCTCTCCAGCAGCCCCCCTGAAGGAGAGTCGCCCTCGAGCGTGGCCCACATGGAGCAGCACAGCCAAGGACATGGCAGCCAGGCAGCATAGACAAGACTCTGCCCTCACACCCCATCATGCAGTTGATGCTGCAGGGCGAGGGCAGAGGGTGTGGCCACCCATAGCGGTGCTGGGCTGCCTGGGCGAACTGTGGCGGGCCCTGGAGGCTGTGAGTGGTCCTGTGGGCAGGCGGGATGGGGGATGGGGGGAAGAGCGGAGGCGGGGCGGGGGGTGGAACAGGGGCGGGGCCAGTTTTTGGGCACTCGATCTCTAAAAGGTTCACCATCACTGGTCTAACCTAAATCCCCTGATCCCAAAAATGAATTTTTTTTGGCACACTAACCTGTTCCTTCCACATAGACCATAGTGCTCTCCGACTGCTTGCGTGTCACAGCGTACCAAGTGCCATCAGGATCCTGAATCCATTCGGCTGCCTCACAATAAAACTCGCCTTCATCAGAGGACTGAAGATTGTAGATAGTAAGCTTAGATTCAGTCTCGCCTACTTTATCAAGACGGACATCTCCACTTGCATGGCGCTGGATGTATTCACTTCCCGCACGCAGTACAAAATCTTTACTGAGAGAAATAACTTCCACAAGAGGCTCATCTGCTTTCTGACGATACCAGGCAATGGAAATGTGGCTGTGCTGTTCAGTATTCTTGGTAATCTCACACTTTAGCTCCAGAGAATCATGTTGTACTTTCTTTAGAGTCTGGGTTTCTGAAGTTACTCGTAGGGAGTCAGGAATAACTGCAGTGAAGAAATGAAAGAAAGGAATATAAATACATGCATATTGATAATATTTGCTTTGTTTGATCATGCAAAGCAGCATTAGTTGACTCGAAAAGCAGATTCTGCACCTGCAGGAAAACACTAGAATAGTAAAGGTGATGAAGAAGATATTCATAGTTGTATTTATGTTCCTACCAATATTGCAGAATAGATCAAATAGAAATTAGAAACAAATAATATTGTTACTTTCTGCAGTATAGAGAGCAAAGTCTCCTTGATGGTCTCTGAGCATGGTTGTTTTCTCGCAAAACCAATCTGCAAATCTGCCAATGTCTTCTTTCAATTTGCAGTGTCCAAGGATTTATCACAAAGAGAGCTTGGTCTAGTGCAGGGGTAGGCAACCTTGGCTCTTTTATGACTCGTGGACTTCAACTCCCAGAATTCCTGAGCCAGCACAGCTGGCTCAGGAATTCTGGGAGTTGAAGTCCACGAGTCATAAAAGAGCCAAGGTTGCCTACCCCTGGTCTAGTGGTTAAGGCACCAAGCTAGAAAATGCAAGACCACAAGGTCTAGTCCCACCTTAGCCATGAAAGCCAGCTGGGTGACCTTGGGTTTTCACTCTCTCTCAGCCCAACCCATCTCCCAGGGTGGTAATTGTTTTGAGGAAAACAGGAAGACAGTGTGTTGGATAATGTTCGCTGCCTTGAGCTATTTACAAAATAATAAAGGTGGGATACAAACAAACAAATCAAACATCACCCGGATATAAGTTGCCCTTCTAACAGCAATGCTATAATGTGATTTTCAGTGAAACTGTCAGGAAAACCAATGCTAAAATCACAATTAATTCTACCACCGAAGGAGGATGACATTATTATTCCTTCTCTGCTACATGAGTATCAGTCCTGCCTCACAGAACAACGTAGATCAACACAGAGCACATCGTCACAGATGCATACAAACCCAAAGGCTCTGTGAATATGATTCAAGTGAAACGATGTATCACAAAAACTCAATAATTACTATTTAAACTTTAGATGAAACTTTAACAAAACAGATGGTGAAAATATACTCTTGCAACCTGGCCAAGGAAAACGGGCACATCAGCACAGCCGCCTGGAGGAGGAGGTAAGCACAGCTGGGTGCCCCCTCAGGGAAGTGGGGCTGGACTGGTTGGGCTGCAGGGTCCTGGTGCCCTGGGAGTTTGAGGGCTGGGTGCTTACCCTCTGCTTCCCAGGGCTCTGGGCAGCCGCCACTGTCCGGGAGTCCCTCGTGCGGCCCAAGAGGGACAGCGAGGCTCCTCCGGTGGACCATGCTCTGGTGCCTACCCCAGTCCCACCCCCCTCCACCAGCGACCTCCGGATCCCCCCACAGCCCCACCTGCACCCCCCACAGGCACCCCATAACCTGAGCAACATTGCGCCTGGCCATTGACTTCGCTTGTCAAAAGATTGCAGAAGGGGATCACATGATCCTGAGACACTGTGAACGTCATAAGTATGAATCAGTTGTCAAACATCCGAATGTAAATCACATGATCCTGTTGATGCTGCAACAGTCATAAGTGTGAAAAATGGTCATAAGTCACTTTTTTCAATGCCATTGTAACTTTGAAAAGTTGTTAAGCAAACTGTTGTAAGTTGAGGACTACCTGTACTTTATCACTTTTTTCCTTTTTTCCCCAGTCATCAAGTTTTGATATCTTGCTAGGTGACTGGGGGCATTCGAATATTGCCATACCCTAAAAGTGGTACAATCTGTGAAAAGGTTGAAAAGCCCTGTTCTAGATATGTCAGAGAAAGACCACTCAAACTCTCCACCAAGTGGAAGTTTTATATCACTTCCTTAGAGAATTAGCTGAGGAGAAGGATAATTCCTGCTTCCTTAGACTTTCCTTTGTAAAATTAAATTAAATTAAATTAAATTAAATGCACACATGGTTTTGTGTTAGCTACCGATATAGCAGATCTAAGTTTAAACAAATTGATTTCATCTAATCTAATACACCACCATCTGTTTCTAGGAATGTTTATAATGCATTACATTCTGAACTCAAAAATTGGCTTCTTAAATTCCTGAAAATGTTACTGAAATACAAAAATAGAGAATATCAACGAAATATAAAAATATAAAAATGAAGAAACTTGAGTACTATGTGAACATGAGTTGGGATTTTTCTTCCGTTAATGGTGGCTTAACAGTTTTTTATTATCCTTTATTTAAAAAGTTAAACTGTTTAAACTAAATAATTTCTGATAAAAATCAGTGACATAATATTGCTTTTTAGCAAAAATTTCAGTTAATTTTCTCAATTATAAAAATATTTATAGCAGAGATTGTGTAATGTATAACAAGAGTGAGATGAATTTCACAGCTATTGTTACTGGGAGAGGAACTCTTTTATCTTTATGAAATGAGATATAATTCTCAATTATTTCTATGGTTCTTGTAAATGATACTAGAACACTCATTATTTATTAGATTTTCAATGAAGAATAAAATGGGGTTTTGTTGGCTGCTGCAGAATAATACCACAGATCTGTCCTCTGGTTATAACAGCATCCTAGTTTGTGTTTATTAATTGTGTCAAATGATTAGGATGAAAGAAGTACATCTGTCAAAGTAATTGGATATGGTCAAGCAACTGAGGAAAAAGGGCTGGTGGCATGTACTGAACATTTATTTTCAAGATAGGAAACTAGGTCAGCTTTCTGACTCAAGGCCATAAATCCTCCTCACATGATATTAAAAGGCATTTGCCATGATTCACAAACTCACTTAAGACAGTTAACTAACTGTATAGTATATTATTCACAAGAATGAACAAGAATCTGATCCTGTTTTAAATACATACACATTTACACATTTACACACACACACACACAGAGAGAGAGAGAGAGAGAGAGAGAGAGAGAGAGAGAGAGAGAGGGAGAGAGAGAGAGGGAGAGAGAGGGAGGAATGAGAGACGAGGAGGAAACATACAGTAGCTTCTCTGAAATAATTTAGTTTCAGGTCGTACAGAGAAAGAAGGAACAACACAACTGTATATTGTATATCATCATTAAGCTGCATCTGCTGCAAAACTGGCTAACACTGCCAAATTCAAAAACCAAATATGCTTTTTGGAAACTAGTGTAAAAACTTTGGAGATACTTTCTTTCAAATAAAAATACTTATTGGAGAACAAGACTAGAAATACATACAGGTGTTCTCAACTTACAACCATTCATTTCAGATGATGCCAATCACCTTGAATCTTTTGCAGGCTTAGAAGGAGCATTTAAAAGTACCGTATTTTCCGGCGTATAAGACGACTTTCTAAACCCTGAAAATCTTCTCAAAAGTCAGGGGTCGTCTTATATGCCCAGTCGTCTTATACGCCGGAAAATACGGGTATTCTATTTTATTCCTTTACACATGTGGTTTGGCATATTACTCATCAAGTTTTCTCTCCCCCCCCCTCTCGCTCAAACTCTATATTTTAACTGGAAAAGTTGGGGGTCGTCTTATACGCCCAGTCGTCTTATACGCTGGAAAATACGGTACTGGACTTCCCACAAAGGTCCAAGAAAACATCAGATAAATCATCATTCTACAGAACAGAAGAAGACAAGGACAGAGCGGCCCTCAGAAATTTAAAAAAGGATCAGACTATCAGCATCATACTAGAAGACAAAGGCTGAACCATGATTATTATGAACAGATCACAGTATTTGCAAAAAGCAAAGGAATTATTCCTGAGAATGCATTTGTTCATATAACTGAATGTTTCAATAAAATAGTCAAAGTTTAAAGCAAATTATTAGCAGAAGTAAAATATTACCTCAAACTTCAGGGACACAGATGTCCATTTTGCAATTATGCAAGTTACCGTATTTATTGGCGTATAACACGCACTTTTTCCCCCTGAAAATAGGGGGCAAATGTGTGCGTGTTATACGCCGATATAAGCTCTCCGCTGCCCGGCCCCACCTCGGCCCGGGCAGCCACGGCCCTTCCCCGTCCTCCTGCTGCCGCTGCCGCCGCGGCCCTTTGCCACCCGGCCCCACCTCGGCCTGGGCAGCCGCGCCCCTTCCCCATCCTCCTGCTGCCGCTGCCGCCGAGCTCTCCGCCGCCCGGCCCCACCTCGGCCCGGGCA
>NW_015386920.1:51693-84955 GCF_001527695.2 Protobothrops mucrosquamatus | reverse complement strand
CCCGTCCTCCCGCTGCCGCCACCGCCAAGCTCTCCGCCGCCCGGCCCCATCTCGGCCCGGGCAGCCGCGGCCCTTCACCACCCGGCCCCACTTTGGCCCGGGCAGCCACGCCCCTTCCCCATCCTCCTGCTGCCGCTGCCGCCAAGCTCTCCGCCGCCCGGCCCCACCTTTAAGTTTTTTTCCTGAAATTTCCCTTAAAATGAAGGTGCGTGTTATACGCCTGTGCGTGTTATACGCCAATAAATACGGTAGCTTATTCTTACTAAGTTTAACATATTCTGCAAATATTATACTTATATGGGGTTTTAGGTGCATTGTTGTCTTTCATTCCTTTTTCTAGGATCTTTACTGAAGATTTTAAATAGTTATGACTATTTAATCACAATATAGTTATTTATTGCTGGAAACAAATCAAAAAGAAGGGATTTCTTTTATGAGTAAGACTACATTACTAAGCAAATATATTGATTAGAGAAAATGATTTAGCAATAATAATTGTGTAAGAAAATATTCCAATTATTTGGATATTATGAATAAAATTCATAGCAAGAATCTTGAGAATATTTATTCTCAATTACAGTTTTCTCATTCTGTGTTAGAAGCATGAGAGCCAGTTTGATATAGTGGTTAAGGCACCAGGGTAGAAAGTGAGAGATTGAGAGTTTAGTCCCATCTAGCCATGAAAGCCAGCAGAGTGACTTTGGGCCACTCAATTCCCTTAGCCCAATTCACCTCACAGGGTTGTTGTGTAGAAAACAGGAGGAGGAAGGTGTGTTGGATATGTTCACCGCCTTGAGCTATTTGTAAAAATAATAAAGGCAACATACAAACAACAAAAATCTTCACGCCCACTGCTAATTTAAGAAGCTCACAAAAAATCTTGTCTTTGGGTACTGATTAAATCATTCATCCTCTTCCTCATCATTGAGGAAATATAGAACAGTATTACTCTGTCGTTACTTCCTCTAAACATACAATCAAAATATAAGGCAGTGAAACAGAGGAGACTACAATAAGCAAATCTTTATATTATGGCAAATGTAAATCAGTGTAATGTTTGTTTCAATCAGAAAGAGATGAAAAGATTAAGTCAAGGCACATAGGGAATAAATCATTCAAGATATTCAATGAAACAAATGTGACAAGAGGGGGTGGCAGCTGTGGTTGGAGAAGGGGATGGCTTTACATCCAATTGTACCAATTTCTTAATCGGGAGGTCCTTCTGACCAATAGTCCCCAAACTTTCTGGCTTTGCGGTCCACTGGCGGCAATGGGGTGGTGGTGGAGAGGAGATGGTTATGCACAAGCAACGGCCGAGTGTGCATGTAGCTCCATTTGCATTAAGCAATGGGTGAGCTGCACATGCACGTTTGCCTGCCACTCGCACAAGTGGAGCTACGTGCACACGCGCACCGCCCCCTGCTTGTGCGGCCCATTCTTAATCACCTCATCACTGGATTATTGCAATGTGCTTTCTACCTGGAGATGCCCTTGAAAATCACCCAGAAGGTACAGATGGTCCAAAATGCAGTAATGCAAGAAGCCACAGGAGTATTTTGATATACACATGGACATCTTGCTGCATGGGTTCCTTTGGTTGCTGGTTGGTTTGGGGTACAGGTAGTCCTTGACTCACAACCATTCATTTACTGACTGTTCAAAGTTACAATGGCACTGAAAAAAGTGACTTATGACCATTTTCACACTTTTGACCATTGCAGCATCCCTATGGTCACCTGATCAAAATTGGGACATTTGGCAACTAGCATATATTGCAGTATCCTGGGATCAAGTGATCATCTTTTGAGATCTTCTAACAAACAGAGTTAATGGGGAAAACAGATTCACTTAACAACCATGTTATTAACGTAACAACTGCAGTGATTCACAACAACTGTAGCATGAAAGGTCGTAAAATGGGGCAAAACTCACTTAACAGCTGTCTTGCTTAGCAATGGAAATTGCCCAATTGAGGTTGTAAGTTGAAGATAAACTATATACACGCACTGGCTGTCATCTATAAAATCCTTCATAGGATTTGTGTGTGTGTGTGTGTGTGAGAGAGAGAGAGAGAGAGAGAGAGAGAAGAGAGAGAGAGAGNGAGGGAGGGAGGGAGGGAGATTTCAAGTCAGTGCTGACTTTTGGTGACTGCCTGGATCCTGCAGTTTTTCTTGGCAACATTTTCAGAAGTGTTATGCCATTGCTTCCTTCCAAGGGTTGAGCAACAATGATTGGAAATCAATCTTCTGATTTCTAGCCTGGAGTTTTAACCACTACATCAAACTGGCTCTTGTTTCATAGGATAGAGTCCAAATATTTGAGGGACTACCCTCAACTGAAACCAAGTCCAGTAGTTTCTGCAAGTCCATTATAATTGAGGGGAGTGAGAGTGCTCCGGATCCTCTCAATTGAACAATGGAATTTAATGAAACCCTGGGAAACACCTTATCTGTCATCAGACTTGTCTTTTGGAACAGGAGTCCCCAACCCCCAAGCCGTGGCCCACTGCCAGGCCGTGGAAGTGGCAGGCGAACATTCACACATATCCCCACTTGCACAAGCAGTGGGTGAGTGTGTGCATTCCATTTGCTCCATTCATGCAAATGGAGCTGCACGCACTTGCCAGCTGCTCAAATGTAATCACACACACACACACCCCGCTGGTCCGCAAAGCTGAAAAGTTGGGGAACTTTTTGGAAGAACATTCTCCTCCCCCAGATATTTCCCTGGCTTCCACTGTACAAAGGTTCTTTAAAAAGTCTTTAAAAACTAGCTTATTTCCCAGTCCTGGGATTAGGCTGTCTATCAGCCCCCTAGTAGTTTTTATGTACACTATTGCTTTATTATTATTATTATTATTATTTGCCTTTTGGTACTGTCCATGGGGTTTTCATGGCAAAGATACTGGAGTGGATTGCCATTTCCTTCTCCAGTTTTTTTTTTAAGCAGAAAGTGAAGAGGAACTAAAGAGCCTCTTGATGCATGTGAAGAAGGAGAGTGCAAAAGTTGGCTTGAAACTCAACATTAAGAAAACCAAGATCATGGCATCCGGCCCTCTCAATTCCTGGAAAACAGATGGGGAAGAAATGTAGTGACAGATTTTATCTTCCTGGGCTCCAAGATCACCGCAGATGGGGACTGCAGCCAAGAAATTAAAAGACACTTGCTCCTGGGGAGGAAAGCTATGGCAAATCTAGACAGCATACTAAAAAGCAGAGACATCACCCTGCCAACAAAAGTACCTGTAGTCAAGGCCATAGTTTTCCCAGTTGCAATGTATGGCTGTGAAAGTTGGACCATAAGAAAGACTGAGTGTCAAAGAATTGAGGCCTTTGAACTATGGTGCTGGAGAAGAGTCCTGCCAGTCCCCTGGACTGCAAGGCGATCAAACCGGTCAGTCCTAGAGGAGATCAACCATGACTGCTCCTTAGAAGGCCAGATCCTGAAGTTGAAACTCAAATACTTTGGCCACCTAATGAGAAGGAAGGACTCAATGGAGAAGAGCCTAATGCTGGGAAAGATTGAGGGCAATAGAAGAAGGGGACAACAGAGAATGAGGTGGCTGTATGGAGTCACTGAAGCAGTAGGAGTGAGCTTAAATGGACTCCAGAAGATTGTAGAGGACAGGAAGGCCTGGAGGAACGTTGTCTATGAGGTCGCGATGGGTCAGACACAACTTCGCAACTAACAACAACAATAATTGCTTGATTTTGTCTAGATACACATGCATTTTCTCCTTTCCCCCCATCTTTCTCTTTTTCTTTCTGTTAACTATGTTAAGTCACCCAAAGACACTTTGCAGTTGGGCAGATTTCCAAATGTAGTAAAACAAATCTAATAAAATTAAATATTTAAGTATTTAGAAAGGAATAACTAAAACAAAAGATATAATAGTAGAATCCTATAAGAAATCAAAAGAAAGAGAAATAATTATAGTTGAAAAACAGGTAAAGAGTGATTGAATACGCAAGGTGATTGAGTATTTTAAAACAAAGGGAAAAGGATAGGGATGATCACACATGGATTTTGAGCAGACCAAAATTACATTTTAATAACATGTTAATTATTCCTATAGCAACTGAATTTTGAAATACTCTCTAAATGGGGGCTCACCTTAATATATTTTAATAGCCATTTGTTAAAGGCCACAAAATTGTGCATTTGTACATGGCTTCTTTTTAAAGAAAGTTTAGGGATAAATGTGTTTAATTCTGGTAAAAGTTGATTATATTGATTAAATTTACTCATTTAGCTTCTACTGCCTTTAATTTTTGTAGCTTTTTAAAAGGTGGTACTTAGAACAAAGAAAAGAGAGAAATCAGAATATTCAGTCAATAGAAAGGGGTTGGAACACTTTTACTAAAGTGTCTACTATCCAAAATTCAATAATTTGAGTAAAAAATATTAGAAAGTGATAAAAAATATGATTAGAGTACGTAAGTTGTCAGTATGTGGTTAATACTGAAAAACAGAATTCATTGATATCCTATAGGCAATATGTAGTTTGGATAGAGAAAGCATCTGTGCCCCTAGATATTACAATATTTCAATTTCCATCAGTCCTAGCCAGCACAAAAATAATCAGGGATTATGGGAATTATATCTGCAATGCCCAAAGGTTCTACCCCTCCTGGTATAAATATGAATGGTTCTTATTATTGTCATACGGTAGTAGCTAAACCAGGACAGAGAAGAGAAAAATACCAGGAAATCTGTTCATAGTAAACATCTCTATCAGCCTGTATCTGAAAGTCAAATATTTTCAGATTTGCAGACTGATGTCTCAGTATCACTTATTTCCCTTTTGCTGTTTAAAAAAATGCATTCACTGAGATTGAAAAAAAAAACTAATCCTGGCATGAAAGAAACAAAGCAATCCCACTTTTAAAAGAATGATCTTTCACCCCTTTCTGGAATAACACTTCTCCTTTAATTTACACCAGAAGTCTAGATTTTGAAGGCTTTTAAGAGGACAGGGGCAGAGAAGAGTATAACGGATATTTCCCTTTCTGACACAGTCACTCCAATTATATGGCCCTTACCATACTTTCTCTTTTAAAATTCAATGTGTAAAAGAGCAGAGAAGAGTTAATCATACATTTATACATTATACATTTATTGGTTTCAAAGGTTGTTCGAAAGAATTCACCCAGCTTCTCTCATTTTTCTTTTTAAGAAACCTGTATTTAAAGAGAAATTTTTATACTAACCAAGTTTTAAAGTGGAAGAGCAAAATGGGGCATGGTGCTTCTGACTGCACAGGTCTAATCCAAAGCAATACTTTTGAGCTTCACAGAGAACCCATGGGATGGTAAGAAACATCCTGGAAAGTTAGTTCACTTTTTTGGTGATAAATATCTGTGACTCCAGAAGATGGTAGAGGACAGGAAGGCCTGGAGGAACGTTGTCCATGGGGTCACGATGGGTCGGACACGACTTCGCAACTAACAACAACATCTGTGATACTCAAGCATAGTAACCATTTTGTACATCAAAATGCCAATGCCCATTTTAGAATTTGTCCTGTTTACTAAAATATAAAACAGAATTTTTTTTCCTACAGTGGTTGTTATTATCAAGGTTTTTTTAAAGAAAGGAAAGCTGGCACAACAAAACTGAACAATGTTTCGATATTCATTTTCAAATTTTAAATATATACTGATAAACATCCTGAATTTATTTTGACTTTCACTATTTCTACAAGTAACTGTGATTCCCAGTGTTAATACTTGCCACATTTATGACAGCAATTGCAAAGAACAGTAAAAAAGGGAATTTTTGTTAATTTTGAAAAAGAACAAAGAAGATTGCATTTCATTAGTTCTAAATTTTGTGAAAAAATATTAAATCTACTTCTGCAGTGAAGCAAAGAAAAAAACTGTATCTCTGAAGACAGAAAGTTTGCAAGTTCTGTGCTAGACACTACTATGAAAGGAATTGTAATTGCAAGATATATGTGGCCATAGAGAGCAACTGATAATGAAACTACTCTTTGCATAATGTTGATTCGTGATAGAGACATCTGTCCTTGAGTAGTAAACTATCAAATTATAATTTGCCATGCTTCCAGTATTTCAAAGACAGAATTTCAATCTTAACACTGCTCCTATATTAAAATATAAGTTCTACACCAGTGGTTCTCAACCTGTGGGTTGGGACCCCATTTGGGGTCGATCGACCATTTCATGGGGGTCGCCAAGCAAGGCTGTCCGCCATTTTTTTTGTCCGCCATTTTTTCCCCTTTTCCGGCGGGTGCCTTACCTCCCTTGGGCTGAGCCAGCTGGTGGTCAGCCTGCTCCATCTCTGCCGCTTGCCAGCTATGCCTTGACTGGCGCAGAGGGTGGAACCACGCATGTGCGGCGCTCCAGGGCAGGGAAAGTCCTCGACTTACGACCGGTTGGGTAGTCCTCGACTTACGACATGTTTAGTCCTCGACTTACGACCGGTTTAGTCCTCGACTTACGACCGGTTTAGTCCTCGACTTACGACCGGTTGGGGTCGCGGCATTAAAAAGGTTGAGAACCACTGTTCTACACATTTGTTTAAAACTATTTTGTAGGATAGAAAAGCTACTTTGGTGAAGTGATTAAGATAACAGGTTAGAAACGCCGAGATGGTGAGTTCCAGTCCCGTCTCAGGCACAAAGGCAGGCCCTTCCAAAATCTTGACAAGAAAAGTACAGGGGCTTATGCAGGTACTTGTTAAGAGTCAAAAATGCAACCCTCCCCAAAAGTAAGTTGAGGTCCTGGAAGATTTCAAATTAGATTTTGGATGACATGATCAATGTCATTTAACTGACAAAATCTGAAGGTTCTCTTGTGAATTGTACACAAATCTGCCTAAATCTATCTCTTTTTGCTGCTTAAGAAACCCAACATCACTTTAAATCTAATATCTGGTTGTCAGTCTGAAGCATGCCCTTTTGAGGCATGTTGTTTGACTACAACTTCACACAAGACATGAATTAGCAACAAAATATCAGTTTCAAAATTACTTATTTATTAAAAACACACAAGAAAGAAAAAATGGATGAATATTAAGCTTAAAAATAAGGACTAACTACATTTCAAATAGGAAAGATGAACAAAAGCCCATTTAAGGAAAGTTTTTTTTTCTTTTAGGTTTAAATTAATTTTGAAAAAAACTGGCCAAGGCTTGCCTTGAACACATGCAAAATAAAATCAGACTCTACAGCTATATTTAAAATTAATGAACAGCTTTCCCTTGAACATATACTAAATCCAGACATTAGTTTTATAACCTAGAACAATATTCTGTTGTTTCACACATAATTCATAACTTCTTGCAAAGTATTTTTGTTTTTCATTTCAAGCAATTCAGTCAATGGAAATCTACTGCAAAACACCCAGATATACATCTTTCAGTAGATCCTAATGTATCTCCTGCAGAACCTTGTTTGACATGATGGGCAGCTAAGTATGCTTCTGTCTATATCTATACAATTAAACAGGTGGAAGCTTTGTTTTCCTATTTTTATTCCTTCACACGATTTTAAGTAAATTTATAGAATGCTAAATAATTTATTTCAGCAAGATATAATTTACAATTACCTATTGGGAAATATTTTACATATTTTCCCTATTAAACGGAATAAAGAAGTAGAGAAATTAGCTCTTTTTTAAGCTCAATTTGAAAGTTATTGTTTGATCCCATTGGAATCTTTCTTTATTCAGGGATCAGTTTTATTAGCTATACTTAATAATGTTAGATACATATGGAAGCATTGGATCATAGGTTTAATTCTGACCCTTTAAATATATTCAATAAAGCCACTTTGCACATAAACTGGGCTGATTTAATTCCAACACAATTCTTTTAAACCTTTGTAAAACAGAATTTTATTAACCTAAGAAGGATTATGCATATGTTTTCAAGCTTGTTTTTCAACGACTGGCATCTGCCTATTGCACTGCTCCAAATTACCTAATAATACAGCTTTATTCTTTTTTGTTCACAAACTTTTCTTTCTTTCTTTTCTTTTCTTCTTTTTCTTTCCTTCCTTCCTTCCTTCCTTCCTTCCTTTCCTTCCTTCCTTCCTTCCTTCCTTCCTTCCTTCCTTCCTTCCTTCCATTTTCCTGCATCAGTTGTCCTATACATTCAGTCAAGAGTCATACCACAAATAATTCTACCAACATTAGCATTCCCATTGTGAACTATATTCCTTCCGGATGAATTATTCTGGGTTAAGAACAATTATTTGTTGTTGTTATCCTGCTATAGTCATTTAAATTTACAGAGTCAACAGAAAGAACAACAATATCAAACAATGACATTTTTGTATTTAATTTAAAAACAGAGTGATGAACATAGAATGCCAAAATTTCAAAGAAGTAAAAAGTGTAGAAATATTAATTATCACCCAAAGGAAATTACATGCTATTCAAATTGTCTGAAACACTTTCTTCTCACACACAAGAAGCCAGCTAAAAAAATATTTGTTTCATGCAGCAGCAAATTAATGCTTCTGCAAACAATGGTTCTAACATGTGCTATCTCATTATTTTACATTTCTTTTCATGTCCCATATCTTCCAGGGAACTAAGGAATTGAGTATTTAAAGCTTGTATCTCACAGTAATCAGTCACTGCTGGTAAAGAAAACTTGTACTATAATTATGTCCTTTCAGGGATCTGTCCTAGCTAAAAACAGTTTAGCTTGGCTTCCTCCTCCTCACTTGTCTGCCTAAATTTAGCAAAAATAAAAAAATAAATAAATTCTGACACAGATCTGAACAGAGGAGAGATATCAAAGTCTGAGTTTGATGGCAGAGAATCATTTGCCTGTACACATTTTTTTAAAGTATATTATAACACTTCATATATTATATTAGGAAAATGTGTTTTATTCTGAAAAAGCAATGTAACTCCTGTCAAAACTAACGTCTAAACTGAAAGAACCTTGGTTTTAATTACAAAAAATATGTTCCTCTCAGAACAGGTTTCATATTTATTTTACCAAGCATGTGTCCTTGACACAGAAACAAGTACAGAAGATTAAAGAGGAAAAATACTACTGAAAAAGATGTGTTAAATTTCCAGTTCCTTTCATTCCCAGACAGCATATCCAAAGGCTTACCACTCTGCAGAGTGTAGACCAGTGGTTCTCAACCTTTTTAATGCCGCAACCCCAACCGGTCGTAAGTCGAGGACTAAACCGGTCGTACGTCGAGGACTAAACCGGTCGTAAGTCGAGGACTTTCCCTGCCCGGGAGCGCCACGCATGCGTGGTTCTGCCCCCTGCGCCGGCCGAGGCATAGCTGGCAAGCGGCAGAGACGGAGCAGGCCGACCACCAGCTGGCCCAGCCCAAGGGAGGTAAGGCACCCGCCGGAAAAGGGGGAAAAATGGCAGACAAAAAAAAAATGGCGGACAAAAAATGGCAGACAGCCTTGCTTGGCGGCCCCCATGAAATGGTCGATCGACCCCAAATGGGGTCCCGACCCACAGGTTGAGAACCACTGGTGTAGACACTATACCACAGAACACAATTTTAGCCTGTTTCATGATAGGTCAGTTTCAGCTATCCTTACTATTTTTACAAGTAGTCCAAATTGAAGGACTGCTGGAGATGTCTTCTCTGAAGAGAGACTTATCAATACAATTTTCCTAAGCTACATACAAAAGTGAATGAGAGAAGTGTTCATCTTTACCCACAAATTCAATCATTGTTGTCACTGAGAAACAATGTGGGTGGTAGACCTCCTGGGCAAGATCTCAAAGGTACATAATAATATTATGTAAGATCTATATAGTTCTCTTCACTACAAACATCAATTATAGCTTGGGAAAGTGGAGAAAAAGAAGTCAGACTAATTTTTCTCTCACATTTCCAGTTACTTTTGTATTTTATTTATGTTCAAGGGATTATACTGTACATCCTTGGGATGCTTGGATATTGGTTGGGTTTGTGATTACATATAGAGTTCACAGGGAATAATTGGGAACATGAGAATAGAAACAGATAGAGCAGGTATTACTCCTGCTAGCCTATAATTTCAAAGCCACATGGAAAGAAATAAGATGACAATTCACATGATGACATACAATTGACTAAAACTGTTTTAGTTATTGAAGGTTCATATTCCATCAATATTCGGAATCTGATCAAATTACAGATTTTAAACAGAGATTACTAAGTGTATATAAGTAAATCTGCCTGATTTGAAAAGTGCAAGAAGAAAGCACTTACAAGAACAAGATGACAACTAAGTTAATTTTAAATTATAATTCACTATGCACAAAATCCCACTAATTTATGTTTTTTATAAAACATGGGGAAAAAGTTGTCTAGCTAGAGAAATATCAAAATCCAATTACTGTTTTTGTAATCATTTTTTATTTTATTCACAACATTAAAATACAAACTTTAAAAAAGAAAAATACACAAAAAACACAACTAAATAAGACAAGGGTGTCAAACTCAATTTCACTGAGGGCCGCATGAGCATTGCGGTTGCCCTCGAGGGGCCGGGTGGGTGTGGCCAGGGTGGGTGCGGCCTACTGGGTGGGCGTGGATGGAATGGGTATGGCCTACTAGGTGGGCGTGGCCAGCTCTACATCATTCGCGTCAATGGTGCCTGTGGGGGCCTGGGCAGGAGTGGGACCGATCTGAGGTTCTCTGGCAGAAGGGCTGGGACCAGGGCAAGTACCAAGGCATGGTCCACTGGAGGAGCCTCAGTCTTCCTCGCAGGCCATGCGGGGGGGGCTCGATGGTGGTGCAGGCTGCCCGGAGCCCTGGACAGCAGAAGTCAAATGCCCAGCCTGGCCCTCGAGCACCCGTGGCACCAAGCCCAGTCCCACTTTCCCAAGGGGGCACCTAGCTGCACTTACCTCCACCTCAAGGCTGCTGCTGCTGTTGTGCTTGCTCTCCTTACCCAGGTTGCTCATGATGGGTACGAGGGCAAAGTCAGAGGGAGGCCCATTCCGTCTCCATGGGACCCGGCTTTGTATCCAAAGCTTCCTTGCAATAGGATGGGAGACCCCCAGGATAGGCCAGGAGGAGGGGGGAAGGGGATGGTGAAAGGGCAGCAGGGCAGGACTAAGGCAGGACTTCCCTCAGACCCTCCCTCTCCTTTCCTTCTTTCCTTCTTTCCTTCCTAAGTACAGAGTGGTGGGAAAATATCTGAGATGAGGGAGGGAGAAAAACAGGCAAGAAACGCAGCTGGGGAGGTGTCACCCTTCGTGAGGAATTAAGAAATGCACCATCGGCTGGAAGTGACCAGCACATGGCTCTCACCGACTTCACATATCTGGTCTGGTGGGCTCTGGGGGAGGGGATGCCATGAGTAGCGTGAGAGTCAACGTTACCTGCGCAATGCCATCCAGTCCCCAGCCTGCCCGGTTTCGGCAGGCAGCGAGGCACTCTCCTCACAGCGCCGAGGCTGAGCCAGGCGGCGCGAATCTGAAAAGAAGCATGATGCTGCCCAGCCCCCAGCCTGCCCAATTTTGGCAGGCGGAGGGGCGCTTTCCTCACAGCACCGAGAGGTTGAGCCAGGCGGTGCGAAGCTCGCCAGCTTTGCACCTTGCTGCCTGCTGAAACTGGGCAGGCTGAGGGCTAGGCAGCATTGCACTTCTCATCAGATTTGCGCCACCTGGTTCAGCTCTTGGCACTGTGAGGAGAGCGCCCCGCTGCCTGCTGAAACCGGGCAGGCTGGCAGCTGGGCAGCCTCGCGTTTCTTTTGGGATTTGCACCACCTGGCTCAGCCTCTCGGCACTGTGAGGAGAGCGCCCCACTGCCTGCCGAAACCCCTCCGCCAGAGCCCATCAAGCTGGATATGTGAAGTAGGCAAGGACCATTTGCTGCCACTTCCAGGCGATGGTGCATTTCTTCATTCCTCACAAAGGGTGACACCTCCCCAGCATGCACCTAGGAGATGGAGCCGGCGCGGCAAGGGCTGGTTCCTCGCTCTTTCCAGACGGCCTTGTGGAGCTAAGACTGAATGCGTTTCAGCATAGATGGCCACCACAAAATTGTACATTGGCTCCCGGCCCTCACTGTTTCCAGGATAGCTTTGCGGGCCACATGAAACCACTTCGCGGGCCGCATCCTGCCCCCGGGCCTTGTGTTTGACATGACTGAAATAAGACTACACAAACAAGTGCATAAAATGAAAAAAAAAACCCACAAGTATAAGCATACAAGTGCCTGGCCAATGTGTCTATGGTATCAGTAACTGAGATAGTAATATTTGTAACTGAGTAATTTTTATAGCATTATTTTCAAGATCAGAAATCTAGAGGATGCAGGAAAAGCTTCTGCATGCTGATTTCTCGTCTGTAACATGTAGGATTAAGACCTCACATGCTACTACAAAAAAGAAAGAAAGAAAGAAAGAAAGGAAGGAAGGAAGGAAGGAAGGAAGGAAGGAAGGAAGGAAGGAAGGAAGGAAGGAAGGAAGGAAGGAAGGAAGGAAGGAAGGAAGGAAGATTTAATTTCAGGGGCATCCTTTAACCTAAATAGTTAGAAGATTTACAGCCTAAATATTTAAGAAACACTAGATTGCAATGAATTAAAAGACAGTACATGTAGGCCTTCTGAATATCTTCTCTCAATCCTCAGGTGGTATTTATCTAATAGGAGTATAAGCAGGTTCTAATAAAGAAATAAAGATTCTAATATTGTTCACACTTTTTTGATGAAATTATTAACAGCTATGCTAAAGGAATGTTTTTATAATCATGGTGGAATTTTTTGTCATTGTATAAAACTAACAGTTTTATAAAAGAAGTTGTTCTGTGGTTTCTATGATGACCTATAATTTACTACACCTACTGCACACAATTTGTTCTGTGGAGCATACACATTTTGCTACTAAAACAAAAGATAACATGGCATTTCAGTGCTATCTAGCATGGCAATTTATTTTTATTTCAACAGCAATAACAGAAAAAGTAGTTAAATAGTTTAGAAGATGAAATAGCAAGTTGCAAAATATAACTCTGTCATGCATCTATTATTGCCCCTATCATCTGCCCCCAGAGCATCTACCTAACTTTTTGCCCAATGGTAGGGCCCACCTTAGCTACATATCCCCATGGTCTCTTCCAATATAAAGCAGGGGCATCGAGAGCTCTAATGTTTCCTACAACCATGGAGAAGTTCATCATGATTGCCAAAATAAACTGTGGTATTAGCTCTGCCAAAGCTGATCTATTCACCAAACACAGCAGATAAAGTAGGATAGCCAGCCAGTTCCATGGAGACCTGAATCCCGGAGTGAAAAATAGTGGAATACAGATAAGAGTAGAAAAGAATAGGAACATCAGGAGAATGGCAAAGATAAGAAATGGATGCTTTCACTGGGTAATTGAATAACGGTATCTTTCTTTCCTAAAGTTTATCCAAAACGCATCTGGTTGAAACAAGAGGAATTATAGGCTGCTTCAGAATTATGGTGCAATTGCTAAGGTAAGGATGGGTGCTCTATGTTACCAGCTGCACTTATGGTTTTCATCTTTCCCACTTAACACTGTTTACTGAGGCACTGAACCAAAAAGCCTGCATGACCCTATTTTCTTTTTGGGTTCAGACAAGGCATTATTCCTGCATAACTTGCATGAACAACAGGATTTTCCAGAAAGAGATACAGAGGGATACCAAACCACTGCAACCCTCATTAAGACAAGGAAAGGAGAAGAGATTAACTACTTTTTGCCTCCCCTTTGACTACCAAAAGTGTAGAAGAAGAAACACTATGAGAACTTCACATAGCATGTGAAAGTTTTAAGTAATCATATTGAAATTAGTATTCAAAGAACATATTACTTTAGCCCTGCATTACACTTGTTTAGCTAAGTTAGCTGTGGTTGTATTATTGTTGCTGAAAGCCAGAAATAATAAATAATAAAAGTTCAGCAACTGTAGAGTACTTCTAAAATAAAGAAAGTACAATACTGCATATCAAGGAGTAACACTCTTTACTTCTCTGACTTCAGGCTCTAAGGTTCTGCTCTGGCTATCCAGATGAACTATTCTGTGAGTAGATCCAATACAGTGGGAGGGCACCAAGTTGGAAAAGACTGTTCTGTGGCTTCCTGATAATTTATGTAAAACAATAGAGGAATATTGCACAATACAATAGAAAAAACACATACAGTTCAACATTAGATATATACCAGGTGACACACTTTATTGAAAGATAAATACTGTAACTATGTTTGTCTTAGATCAGTTAAGCAACGAATGATGGACCTAAAAACTAAGTTGACTGGAAATGTTGGCAATTACAGTGTACAATGCACCTGTAGGCTACCAGATTAGGCAACAGTAGAATAAGGTATGCAAATTAAGGACATGAAGAGAAAACACATCTTAATTGAGCATTACCTACTAGAATTATCCTGTCTCCACATCCATAAAATATCATGTATACTTTGTGTTATTAGACAATCAAGAAAACAGAACTGAATAAACAGAGAAATACATTTGGCAATAACATAACAATTTCTAATCCTTAAAATTGTAAAAGATATTTTTGCTTTCTCTGTTGTGGGGCAATTTCATGCATTTCTCTGAACCAATATCAGCTAAAACATTAAACTACTAGAACTAGATGGATCATTGCTTACAACTGCTGTAGCAAGCCATATACTTTCAGCAAAATGTCTGGTGTACTTAAGTATTATATGCAGTTTCAACAAAACAAGAATCAAAGCAAAGGAATTTGGATGAAGAAAATCATTTAGTTGGATTCCATTTAGCCATTTGAGTGAGTAAATGAATATAGTGCACAAAATCATTTACTCTGCTACTTTTAAGACAGAGAATTTAGCAGTATGCTGAGTATACTTACACCATGATCACTCCGTTCTTTGTACACAGATAAATAACATCAATAATTTTCCTTTCTCCTGCCTTTAATATTACAAAAGGGAGGAGGTAAGGCAAAGCATACAGATTTTGCAAACACTACTTTTCTAGACAGCCCCTGATACTGGTTACCTAGAAACATGATTATAGATTTTGCTATTCCTTTCAGGTCAGATATATCTGCTAATAAAAAAACTAAGGGAAATGGTGTTAGATATCTTTCCATGACACAAGGATTCAAAGAAACCCATTCCTACCAGTATGAACCAAAACTCTTTATTTCTCTTCATGCCAATGCTATTTAAACTCTGTACAATGTAAACACATTTTCAGAATATAAATCCACTCCCACAACCCCAAGAAAGACAAAGAGAGCATACATTCATAATTTTACAGGACAAATTTCCACTACAATAAGTGGTGTGGAACTTGTAATTATGTAAAATGCCCATTTATATCACTTGAATTATATACCGTAAGTAAAATTTGTGCAGTTTCGGTCAATTTGAGAGTTGCATGAGGTTTTATATTTTAAAAGTTGTACTTTTGTTTTATTTATTCAAGTGTTTATTAACTTTATATGTTCCCCAGTCAAATTACTCTGCTTATATTCCTTATTTACATAAATAATATTAAAAAGTACACAAAGGCCCATAAATATTATTTTCTTTATTAATAATTCATATTCTTAAGGTCATCCATTTGGCTATCAGAACTGGGTATTTAGTCCATTTTCCTATCTCTCTCTTAAAATAGAGAGATACAGATGTTACATTATATCATGCCCCCATACACAAAGTTGTATATAATTTCCATCTCTCTGATTGGAGCGAGGGATTTTTCAAAGACATAGCCTGGTACTGGAGTTACTCAGAGTAAGTTTTACTAAGCAAAGCTGAGGGCCAGGTCTATTAATTAATAGCAAACAATTAGCAAACTACCATTAGCAAACTTTTGCAGCCATGAATTAGCTTCCACCAGGGGTACTCCTTGTATCTGTCCTTTTGCTGAAATTACTTATCAGTCAGCATCTGCTTTAGCATCTCTAGCAAAGAGCGAAGGGACTGACCACAAATGTTTCATCTGTAAGAAGTGTTTGTCTAACTGGCAGGATGTGGCTTTGTAACTATTGAAAAATTTTGCAATGGGACCTGTTACTGGAACAGGAAAATGTAACGTGGCATTTAGCTCAAATTATGGTCAAGAATGTCTAGACAAAGATCTAGAGGTAAAAAGTTCATTATTAGCATGTTAAAAACACAATTGATTTGCTAATGTCATGCACCCCCATGTTTATTATGGGATATGAGCTCAAACTAATAAAACAGTACAAGTAAAGAAATGTCAGGAAATTCTCATGTTTATATGTGTTTTTATGGTATTAAAAAGAGTTTGCTGAATATGAGCAGGTATACTTGATTTAGACTTGGATCCCAGGTGTACAACTTTACTTTTAATAGCTGATAAATAAGTATGAATAATAAATATATTTAATTGGCTTAATTAGAACATGAGTAACTATAACAATCCAAAAATAGGACTTGAAGGCATAAGCCTCTTTCTAGACCTAATTCTAGGAAAGTATTGTGCACCAACTAGTACAATCTGGGGAATGTTCACTGTTACCTCCAATGAAGATGAGTTCCCTAAAGTCAAAGAAATATGAGATTTCTATATTCATGTTGCTCTACTGAATGTTGCCATTCAGAGAAGAGCAAGTTAGATGATCAAAGGCCTGGAGACTAAAATATATGAAGAACGGCTGCAGGATTTAGATTTGGCTAGTCTAAAGAAAAGAAATAGGGGTGACATGATAGCAGTATTCCGGTATTTGAGGGGCTGCCACAAAGAAGAGGGTTAGAGTTAGGGTTAAGGGTCAAATTATTCTCCAAAGCACCAGAGGGCAAGACAAGAAACAATGATTGGCAATTAATCACAGAGAGAAGCAACCTGGAATTAAGGAGATACTTCCTAACAGTGAGGACAATTAACCAGTGGAACAGCTTGCCTTCAGAAATCATGGGGCGCTCCATCACTGGAAGTTTTTAAGAAACGGCTAGACAGCCACTTATCTGAGATGGTATAGGTTCTCCTGCTTGAGCAAGGGGCTGGACTAGAAGACCTCCTTCCAGCTCTATTCTATTCATTTCTATGACTATTTCCATATTGCCTTGTCTATGACTATTTCCTATGACTGCAATGTTAAGTTTATTCTTTTCCTTCTTTTCATTTCATTTAATAACAGTTTCAAATTCTTTGAAATCCTTGTTCATTCAAAAAAGATCAAATTGGCATCAGCATGTTCATTTTTTCATTTTTTTATGCTTATTTGTTATTGAATAGGTAGGTTACAATTTGGGGAACTTATGTTTGGTATAGTTTGACTCTAAGCAAAAGTAATTAACTTTCTCCTAAGTATATGCTATACTGCCAAGCCTCAAGTTAATGACACAGTTGTTTTCCAGAATTAGAGGAACTTTCATAGTTACAATTATTATTTAAAATATTCTGGGACTGGTGAGAATTACATTTTCTAGCATTGATGACGTTACCTAGTTTGGGTAATGAAACGCTTGCAAGAAAACAATGTCAGAGAGCACCAAGGACATCTCATATTAATTTTCTAATTACTGAATATTCCAAGTCTGACAGGATAGATTAGGTTGCTGACAGCTTTAGGCCATCTTAAGCATTGCTACAGCATTTAGAATGAAATTAATGGAAAACTAAAATAACAGTCATTTCAGCCTGATGGCTACCAAAGAAACCAGCTTATGCTTTTGCAAATTCTATTCCAGGTAATTCAGTTAAATATAATGCCTTGTTCAAAGTTCCAAACAATGTACTTTGGTACTAATCAATCTGATTAGCATGGAAATATTGGCCTATCTTCTAATACTTTTTCATACAGTGCTTTCCCTTCCTGCAATTGTTTTACTCTCATTCTACTTCTTGTACCTTATCCTGTTTCTCAGAATCAACTCTTGACACATCCAAACTGATTCCTCTGCTGTATCACATAGAAACAGACTTACAATTAATCATGTAATTGAAATAGACTTTTATAGCCTAATACTCACCAATCGTCAATCTAACTCATTCTGAATCTCTGAGCAGCCTAATCATTTTCTGCACTTTATTGTCCCATTCCCTCTCATCCATTTATATTACTAACAGAATAACATTTTTTCTGCATTCATTCAGAATGTTGTACAGTACTTTCATTGTTACCATTATTATGTTCACTAGCATATGCATGCAACTAACACCCACCTACAATTTTCTATTTTCCAAAGTATCTGTAACACTACAGATCAGACCTTGGCATTTTACAGCCTCTGGGCAACTTCTGGCTCTTTGGCTGTCCCTCTCCAGCCCATCTGACGTCAATCAAATGTCATTTTATTTATAATTAAACCTACAACTTCATTTCCATGCTCACGCACAGCAATGGATCACCTTCGTTCTTACAGTTAGTCCTTGACTTACAACAGTTCAAAGTTACAATGGTACAGAAAAAAGTGACATGATCGTTTTTCACACTTACAATGGTTGCAGCATCCCCATGGTCACATGATCAAAATTCAGACTCCTGCCAACTGACTGATATTTATGACAGTTTAGTATCCCAGGGTCATGTGATCAACGTTTGCAACCTTTGACTAAGTCAATGGGGAAGCCAGATTTACTTTACAACCATGTTACTAACTTAACAAATGTGCCAAGGAAGGTCGTAAAAATGGGGCAAAACTCACTGTCTAGCTTAGCAACAATATTTTGGGCTCAATTGTGATTGTTAAGTCAAGGACTAGCTGTATCTATTACATCCATATGCTTTGTCTTTATTTCATAAACATGGAATATTTCTATTTTTTCCCCTTTTCTAAGTGTATTCATTAATTTGTGCACTTTATCAAACTGCAATTCCAAAGTCTAGTTTTTTACACACTACAATTGTTAACTGATGAATTTTATTGCCTATCAAGACTTATCAACCAATATCTTTGATGACTTTTTAGGAACACACAAAGAATATACTAGTTATCAATCTTAGTTGTACTACGCCATTTTCAGCATTTCCTGTTAATGATAATGACACAGTCCTACTTAACTGACCCCTGAATTATACTCATTCTATTTTATTTGTTTGGTTGTCATTAAAATTGTTTTAAGCCATTATTGGTTCACTTTTCTAGTAATTCTAAAAGTAATTTTCCTATCAATATTTCTACATGGAAGCAAATTAACCTCCCCTTAAAGCTATTCTGTGCATCAGTATGGTAGCATTGATCGTTCCAATAGTTATAGATCAGACATGTCAAACTCGCGACTTCACATGACGTCGCGCAACGTATCGGGACGATTTTGCCATTGCCAGCAATGGGCGGGCATGGCTTCCGGATAATGCATCTGGCCCGTGGGCCGGCAGTTTGACACCCCCGTTATAGATGCTTCATTAATATTATTTCAAGAATTTTTTTGTTAAAACAAATAGCATCAACTTATTTTTGCTTTTCCAGTATTATAAACATTAGTATGAGCGCTCCAAAGATTACTTCTTTAAAATAACAGCAAACAATGACAAAATGATCCATTAATGCTCATTATGTAGGCTAAGTAGTACAATCCATTTTATACATTCTTTACACACATTTCATAGCACTCAGAAACAATAAAAATTCCCTCTACTCCATATTTCCTAGGACTAGTCTGAAGCCAAATAAGTGCAGTTGGACTAATGTGATGATAAAAAATTCATAACTTGATGAAAATTTTGTTTCACTTCTTGGAAAAATAGTAACTCACCTATATTTCTCACGTTTTTAGTATGTTATTCAATGCCAGTTGAAAAAACAAAGCATCAAAATCCTAACTGCAAACTGAGATAACATTTGTATTGGGTGTTCTAAGCAACATTTTTAGGATGGATTAAAAAATGAATTCAGATTTTTAAAAATCAGGCTTAGTTTTCTTGTGACTCCATCTTTAATTAGTGACTGTTCAATTAGTGACATTATGGTACAGTATAGATTGATAACCTGTGAGTTTGGACATCATGATTAATAAGCTTCAAGATGTATTTATATAAATGTGCACAATCCTGAAGTAGGAATAGTAAATGAGTTCTCTACATGTTAGTTAGCTAAGCTTTGCAAAGTTTCCCCTTCCAGGCTGATAAAACCAGAAAATGATATGATTACGAAACCAAAATAAAAGATAGCATCATTCTCTTGTTGTCTCTGAAGTGGGAGGCCATAGTCTTACATTTGAAAGTCACCCTTAAAGATATTTTTGTAATGTATTTGTGTAATTATTTTAAAATGTTTCTATTTGCTTTCATCTCCGCAGCTAACTTATGTAAACCTCTAAAATTAAAATCTCATCCTTCCAAAGTATTTCTGTAAATTTATTTTGATTTGCAATTGTTTTCATATTGGTTTTTGAATCAGATGTTTTGGTTTTTTCTTTTATTCCCGGTAACTATGGAAAAAGTTCCTGCAGCTTTCTTAGCAAGATTTTTTGAAACATAACAGCAGAAACTGGCAATACTTTGATCGCTTAAGAGTGCGCTTGGTGGTGGCTACTATTAACTTAGTTTTAGTAATGCAAAAACCTCTCTGAAACGTTACCTTTCCTGTAAAAATGTAAAATGTATCTTACATGTAAAATGAAACAAATGATACCAGAAGACAACAATCTGGTATCTTAAGGAACTTCATGAGAAAAAAATCCATCAGCTAACCACAAAACACATCCTCTTCAAAAAATTGTATGTTCTGTTTTATCTCGTCATGCATTGTAATAAAAACATATTATCTGTTATATTCATGCAACATGTACATTCTTAATACTTTTTTTACATGTTTAGAGATGTTTATAAACTAAAAGAAATCAAATATGAAGAGCCTAGTAGCATCTTTTCAAACTATAGTAACAATGTTAATTTAAAGATATTAGCTTTAATGTTATTACCTTTAAAATCCTACATTGCTTGGGGTCAAGTTATTTGAAAGACTGCCTCTCCAAAATTATATCTACGTGATCCACCAAGGGCAGGAAGGAAAGGCATGTTGTGGGCCTTATCCATTAAGGTGGTACACATACCTGGTGGGATCAAGAAAAAGGGCCTTCTCAGTTGTGGCCCTTTCCCTATGGAATATCATTCCCCCAGAGATAAAATTGGATGCCACCTTGTCACTTTTCTGTAAAGCCTGAAGACATAGTTCTGTCTGCGGGCCTGGGGACCACACGCTGATATAGAGCCAATCAAATGGCTAATGTCGTGTATGTGTGAGGTTTTATGTTATGGTTTTTAATGCATTAATCTTCCCTTGAGTCACCATGTGTGAATTGGGCAGCCATATACATTGTTTAATAAGTAATAATTAATAAATAACACCTTGTCAGTCTGAAAGGGTATGACCAGTCTCCTCATGATTATTGATTATTATAGACTGGCATTCCTGTTATCTTAAAATATCAAGAGGATTTTAAAATCAATGCAGATTTTTATAAGTCAATAAAAAAAACAAGTAAGCAACAGAAGCGATTTCTTAATGAAGGTTTTCGCAATATAGCAACACCTCTGTAAAATCCCTCTTCTTCACTGAACCAGCTTCACTTATAGTAGTACTCATAAAAACCCAATCAGATGACTGAACCATATTCAGAAGCTAGTAAGTGTGGTTTAAATTTCTGGGACCCAAACCATTTAGTACTTGGAAAGAAGTTCTAGTACTTGAAATAGATAAAAAGAACAAAGAAACAGTAAAATGATTTGAAAACTGGCAATATATATTATTCAATAATTATGTCATAGTTTCATGGAAGTTCATTAATCTCAATAAAATTTATACGATGNAAAAAAAAAAAAAAAAAAAAAAAGGAAAAACGTGATGAAGTACAGGCAGTCCTGGACTTACAACAGTTCGCTTAGTGACTGTTCGAAGTTACAATGGCACTGAAAAAAGTGCCCCCCAAGCCACAGCCGAGCAAGACACCTGCCTGCCCACCCGGCAGGCGCTCTTCCTCCTGTCTGTGGTTTTCATTGTTGTGAGCATTTCTGTTGAGGATTGGCAGTGGGGGTGGGGTGGGGGGGTGTTTGGTTTTTATTCCCCCCCCGTCTGCTGGGTGGTTGCAGCAAGTTTTGGTCACTTCACATGACCCTGGGACACCATGACCGTCATAAATATGAATCAGTTGCCAAACATCTGAATGTAAATCACAAGACACTGAAGATGCTACAACATTCCAGCTGATCGGTGCTTCTTCTGGCCTCAGAAGCGCCAGGATCAGTGCTGCTTTCCAGCTGGAGCCTGTCGCTGATCCTTGCGCTTCCGCTGAGCCGTGACGGCCCAGAAGAAGAGCTGATCAGCTGGAAAGCGGCACTGATCCTGGCACTTCCACTGAGCCCTGACAGCCCTGCAGCTCCAGCCGTTTCTCGCTCAGGCGTGTGCGGTGCTGCCACTGGTTCAGCTCATTCCCCTATCCCGCTACCACTTTTTCTAGGATGGTCGCGTACCACCTGCCAGATTCCAATGTACCACAGGTGGTACCCGTACCACTGGTTGAAAAGCCCTGTTCTAAGCAACATTTTCAGGATGGATTAAAAAATGAATTCAGATTTTTAAAAATCAGGCTTAGTTTTCTTGTGACTCCATCTTTAATTAGTGACTGTTCAATTAGTGACATTATGGTACAGTATAGATTGATAAGTTGTGAGTTTGGACATCATGATTAATAAGCTTCAAGATGTATTTATATAAATGTGCACAATCCTGAAGTAGGAATAGTAAATGAGTTCTCTACATGTTAGTTAGCTAAACTTTGCAAAGTTTCCCCTTCCAGGCTGATAAAACCAGAAAATGATATGATTACAAAACCAAAATAAAAGATAGCATCATTCTCTTGTTGTCTCTGAAGTGGGAGGCCATAGTCTTACATTTGAAAGTCACCCTTAAAGATATTTTTGTAATGTATTTGTGTAATTATTTTAAAATGTTTTTATTTGCTTTCATCTCCGCAGCTAACTTATGTAAACCTCTAAAATTAAAATCTCATCCTTCCAAAGTATTTCTGTAAATTTATTTTGATTTGCAATTGTTTTCATATTGGTTTCTGAATCAGGTGTTTTGGTTTTTTCTTTTATTCCCAGTAACTATGGAAAAAGTTCCTGCAGCTTTCTTAGCAAGATTTTTTGAAACATAACAGCAGAAACTGGCAATACTTTGATCGCTTAAGAGTGCGCTTGGTGGTGGCTACTATTAACTTAGTTTTAGTAATGCAAAAACCTCTCTGAAACGTTACCTTTCCTGTAAAAATGTAAAATGTATCTTACATGTAAAATGAAACAAATGATACCAGAAGACAACAATCTGGTATCTTAAGGAACTTCATGACAAAAAAATCCATCAGCTAAACCACAAAACACATCATCTTCAAAAAATTGTATGTTCTGTTTTATCTCATCATGCATTGTAATAAAAACATATTATCTGTTATATTCATGCAACATGTACATTCTTAATACTTTTTTTACATGTTTAGAGATGTTTATAAACTAAAAGAAATCAAATATGAAGAGCCTAGTAGCATCTTTTCAAACTATAGTAACAATGTTAATTTAAAGGTATTAGCTTTAATGTTATTACCTTTAAAATCCTACATTGCTTGGGGTCAAGTTATTTGAAAGACTGCCTCTCCAAAATGATATCTACGTGATCCACCAAGGGCAGGAAGGAAAGGCATGTTGTGGGCCTTATCCATTAAGGTGGTACACATACCTGGTGGGATCAAGAAAAAGGGCCTTCTCAGTTGTGGCCCTTTCCCTATGGAATATCATTCCCCCAGAGATAAAATTGGATGCCACCTTGTCACTTTTCTGTAAAGCCTGAAGACATAGTTCTGTCTGCAGGCCTGGGGACCACACGCTGATATAGAGCCAATCAAATGGCTAATGTCGTGTATGTGCAAGGTTTTATGTTATGGTTTTTAATGCATTAATCTGCCCTTGTCACCATTTGTGAATTGCGCAGCCATATACATTGTTTAATAAGTAATAATTAATAAATAACACCTTGTCAGTCTGAAAGGGTATGACCAGTCTCCTCATGATTATTGATTATTATAGACTGGCATTCCTGTTATCTTAAAATATCAATAGGATTTTAAAATCAATGCAGATTTTTATAAGTCAATAAAAAAAACAAGGAAGCAACAGAAGCTATTTCTTAATGAAGGTTTTCACAATATAGCAACACCTCTGTAAAATCCCTCTTCTTCACTGAACCAGCTTCACTTATAGTAGTACTCATAAAAACCCAATCAGATGACTGAAGGTATAAGTCTTCGATCATTCACACCAAATTTAAAGACCCTGGGTTTGGTAAATCATGAACCTTTCTTCAAGATCATGAACTTTATCTATTTTTCTTGTTTCTTTGTCATTTTACTAAACTTTTGACCGTTATATATAATAAGTTATTAATACAGTATCAAAGTACCTTCAAGTAATTAGAGTTATTTTAAATATGCTACACTGTACAAATTGCTTTGTGATCATCAAACAAAACATTATCTCAGCTATGGTATTTTTTTTGAAAAATAAAGTTACAGAATAAATTTAGTTACAGTTAAATTAATATAATTTGCAATTAATTTTATTTTAATGGAATATATTAATCTTTGAGAGAGAGAATATTCAAGATGTTTAGGGTGAGATACCACCCTAAACGTGCTAATATATTACTAGAACCATAGGCTGAACAGAGTCATGGATCTCGCCCCCCAAAATGCTCTGAGGACAGGATGATGCATACATGGCAACATCTTAAAGTAGCCACTTAAAGTCTGTCTATTCTAAAAATGATAACATGATGTAATATTCCAGAATGAATAAGCTTTAAAAATTTAATTAATTTTAATTGTTAGCTATGGTTATTATAAATGTTTTTGTTAATTTGTAACAATAATAATAATAATAATAATAATAATAATAGTAATAATAATAGTAGTAGTAGTAGTAGTAGTAGTAGTTGGAAGGGACCTTGGAGGTCATATTTTGGTAACATTTTAATCAGTATCAGTATCATGCTGTAATTTTTTGTCTTTCATCAATTAGTAAAAAATTAAAATGTATGTGTGTCACAGAAAGATACTACTACATTTCCTCTCCAATGCACTCTGAAACATCTTTTGGAATCTGAAGTATTGGCCAATGCTTATCAGAAAGATGTACGTGCTAAGATAAAACTTTGAATCACACCAACTATGCACATTTTTAAGGAAAATCTTTGGGCTTGGTCTCTTCCAAAGGAGTACAATCTTACTTAAAAATGGTTCTTGACCTCCGTCTGTATTGGCAACTTTGTCAATCTATAAAATCCTGTTCTCATTAGAACTAAATGTAAGCTTATTTGCCCAAATCTATGCCAGTAACATACTTCATTTTGCAGCTTATTTTTTTCTTCTAGCTCTAATTTATGAAACTTAACACATCATAAAATACACCCAAACCACCATTCTCAACAATTTATAATTATACTCTATTTTTCTGTCAAAATAGCACAATGTACTTTACCAATTAGCTTCATCTTGGCACTGTAGCTTCCAAAATATCTTTCATCAGTGGTTGGAGTATGACATTCATACTCGCCAGCATCCCTGTCTTGGAGCTGTCTTATGTGCAGCAGAACATAATCCCCTTCAACTCTCTCCACATAGATTTCTCCACTCCTAACACGTTGAGTATAGATTGCATAAGGGAAGGATGGGTCCATGGTGCTGACAATCTGTACTTCCCTTTCTGGAGAAGATGGAAGATATATGGACCACTGAAAATTCTGTTGTGATGGTCCTTGATAACCGCTGACCTTGCACCAAATGGTGATGTGAGAATTTTCTGTGCGGTATAGAGGCCCTTCTTGAACAGTGACTTGACGCTGTGCAAATGACCACCCTAAGAAGAAAAAAAGAAGTTAAATTTATTAACTGCAGTATATTCCATTTTGGTTTATAGTTTCAAAGTACACCACTCATATTTTTCAAAAGAAGAGAAACAATAATATATAATCACTTGTAAAGACAAATGATGATATTTTGTCAAGACCAGGATTGGAAATAGCTCTATTTCCAATTAAGTCATAAAATAACATCAAAATATATTCTTATTCAGAAAAAGATATAAAACACATATCTGAATACAATGTTTTCCCATTCCCTCTACAATGCTGAATTGTTTAATATATCTGAATCTTTAAATTTTTTTAATGGAAAGTGTAGTAAGATTTAACAGAAGAAATAATCCTCAATGGAACACCAAGATGCTTCTGGACCGTTTATAATGCTACTAATCAAGATACATTTCCTCCAGTTTAATGGATTTTATTTGTTAAAATGTAAGGGGAAAAATGGAGAAAGAACTCTGCATCTTGGCCTAAATGCTTGAGGAAAAAAACCAGCTCTTAACAGTTTTTGGGAAAACCAAGACGGTTGGGAGGAGGTGTTTCGTAAGACAGGCACTGCAATAGGAGTCACACATTCAATTCCACACACTGTTTAATAGAGGGGACCAGGAACACATCCACCATTGTGGGTCTGCGGGAATAGGCAGAAATCTTTGGGAAGAGAGATGGTCCTGGAAGTAACCTGGCCTCATGCAATGCATGGCTTTAAAGGAGAGTGCTGACCCCGAGTCATCTCACCTAAGAGTGGCCTAATGTCAGTCTTCTCCCCTCCTATCAATACTAACTGGGACTCAGAAGAAGGAAGAGAACCTCTGCAAAACAGTGCCCTCCACTTCTAACCCCTAAAACTGGTCCCAAATGTCATCATGGCTATTGAAAGATCTGGGAGGACACCACTACATATAGCCCTCTGAGCTCTTCCAAAGTTATCCAAAAGCATAACCAATTCTATTTCAGCCTGAAACTCAACTGAAAAGAGTCCAGGTAATCACTTCTTACAAGCCCCTCAGAATCTAGCTACCCACCATTATTAATGCCTAATAAAACGTGGACCAATTTCACCTGAAAAGCAATTCTTGATTGTTCATACTTCTGATCCCTTTAAGAGAACTATGCAAGCACAGGTGTTATGCATGTTTTCAATGAAATAGCAGAAAAAGAAAATGTAACATTTATGGACATAGATGCTAATACCAGTAGTTTATACATGACTTTTTTCCAGAAACAAGTTAGGACTACAGACTAAAACATATTTGTTTCTATTAATCACATTTTATGTCCTTGAGAGTAAGTCTCCTGAATTACTTTTTAATAGAAACATTGGACTAAGACGGTTTTGTATTTTTTAAAAACACAACTACTGTTTGGGCATGCCAGAGATTGCACATGACAGCTTAAGCTTTGTTATAAAAGCTAGAATTAAAACTGGAGATTTACATTAAATAGATTTCCCCATGATCTGCAACAAGCATAAAGCTTGAAAGAATCTGGCAGATCTGATAGACTTCCCTCTTGGCAATCAGGATATGAAACAATCTCTTGGAGCTCTGATTAGTAGCATTTATTAGAAAGATTAAGGTTACACACAAAAAGATCTATTGTTAAATGGAAATTTATATTTAGGCAATGTAAGGCACAAGATTGGTCTTTCTCACACTTTTTAATGCAAAGGGAATGGAAGGAGTTTGTGACAGTTGGAACACTTTGTATTTGTCAATTGTTTTGGCAATTGTTACTGCTAGTCTTATCAGTATGAGATATTATTCTCATATTTCCTTCCTACCAGCCTAGTCCCAACTCCATATTCTGACTCACTTCTCATAAAAATGTTAAAGATCAGGAATGTTTAACCATTTTTAAAGGTGATGTGTTTGCTTTAATCTGCAAAAGAACATAATGGAAATTCAGAAATGGCAACAAGTATTTGTCATCTCTTTGGACTACACTTCGTCAAGAATTAGACTCTCCAGGAATGCTACTTCACTCTTATAAAATATAATAACAGAATCTTGAGTGCCTGTTCAAGTTTCTTTCGATCCAACTAAACAAAAACAAGGTCAAGTTATTTTGAGTTTATTTCCTCTCACTTGCTTCAATGTCTGAAGTATATGCAGCAATCTACTTTTTAAATGTTTCTTTCTTTCTCATCTCTTCCACTTAATAGTTCATTCCACCATTTCCCCCCTTAAAAGCTCTTTCATAACTTTCCAAGGTCAGCTCTAAATTCCTTTACACTAACCCACAACTGTGTTTATGGTGAATTTAACATAAAAAAACACTAGATTTCACACAGCCAATAAATGCAGTGCATAGTTACCATGACCATCTGTCATGTTGAAAAGCCAGCACCCTTCACTTAATTGGAAATGGTTCTGCTCAGTTTGTTATTTTTTATACAGCGCAATAGTTTATGAAGTAAAAAAAACCTCCATTTCTTAGCACAAGAAATTTGTAAACTAAGCATATAAATACTATGCTAAAGTCAGCTCCTCTTTTACCCTTATTAAGAAAACTCCAGTCTGTCTTATCAGCTAAAACTATATTTAATTAAAAAAAACATTTTCTCTGTGAATTGAAACTTTAATGTGATGGGAGAGCCTAGTAGTTTTAATGACCCTGAAAACATTGCTGATCAGAGGGTGTTGCCCTGATAGTGTCATCTTTTCCTGTTAAGTTACAAGAGGTGTGTGAAACTGAAGCTAATTCACACAGCAGGGGTGCAGGTAGATGTGACAGCAACTAATCTATTTAGGAAAAATTAAATCCAGAAAATACAACAGCAAGCCATTTCTGCGATGTTCAGAAAATTGTACAACTATGGGCAAAACATTTAGTTACAATATGCTAAAGTGCCAAATAATGAAATCTTCAAATTAATGGAAAAGAACACTAAACTTGCACAGATAAATCTGAAAGAGATGATGTCATCAAACTAAAGACAGCATAATGTTATTTTTAGAACTCAGGAAAGAATCAAATTCTTATCAATGGACATTCTTTTGCTATCTGTTAATGGAACAGCCTCCTCAACAGTTTTTATAGCTATTTAAGAAACTGAGATAGTTTTTGCCTTAAGAATCTAGGAGGGAAATTGAATTCTAAAGAGAAAAAAATCCATTTACGGAGAGTTCTGTAATCTTATCCTACCCTCTTTCAATAAATCTTAGTTGTTAAGATGGAATAATCAAGAACTTTATAGTTGCAAGGAAGTTTGATAATTGAAATTTCAACATAGAACTCTAATCTACATGGATGATCCAATGATTATTTTGCTCAATGTGGAATTAATTCTCTATATTTTGCACAGTATATAAAGCCCCCTTTCTTTGGTACTGGCATGTAAACTGATCTTACTTTGCCATGAATTACTGTTGAAATATATTCAGTACAGGTATTTTATATGAAAAATAATCAAAGAATCCATGTAAAGGGATGAAACAATTATGAAAACGAAAACAGAAAAATATCCACAATTTTATAAATAAAAAGATCCAAGCAAGTTGTATACAGAGTTATCATGCAGTGAAAGCAGAGGATGAAAGCTTACAACTGACTACTGATCAGGCAGACCAGGGGTCCCTAACCCCCGGTCTGTGGACCAGTACCAGGCCGCGGCATGCCAGCAACCGGTCCGCACAAACAAGCAAAGCCCCATCCACAGGATGCAAGTAGCACACAAAACCATGCACCCTCCGGTCCGCGAAAAAAACCTCTCTCCACAGAACCGGTCCTGGGTACCCAAAAGATTGGGGATCTCTGAGGTAGATCATACTAGGAATTAACTCCATGGAAGGCTAAACTACTTATATGAGAGTAAGTAGTTATAATAGAATCTAGTAAGTCAGATTGTGATATACCTCCTACCCTTCTTATGTGAATTATGAAGTTCTCTGGCTGAGCTTCCTCCACATATTTTCTGCTTGTTGTGGACGCAAAGCATGCTTTTTCCCGCCCACTGTGGCTTTGGTAATGGATCTTTCCTACTGTATATTTATCAAGGTAATCTTTCTTATCTTCTACACTGGAACTAAATTTCAAGTAAAAAAAGGACAAGGAAAAGTATGATAATCAAGAATGTCAACAAGCAGAGCTCCACTAGAAAGTGAAATACAAAAGACAAACGACCACTTATTAAACAGAAAAGTACCTAACGTAGATGAAATCTCCATCAAACTATGTAAAGAAGCAGGATTATTAAATGTACAATTACAAGCAAAAATCTGGAATTAGAACTGGACAACACAATATTAATAGTTTGAGAAATGCAGATATCTAAATGGAAAATAAATATCTAGATTAATGTTAAATAGTAAGAAGGTAATGTCAAGCAATATGCTTAGTAAATTTACAGTTGACAGTTCAAAGCCATGAAGTGAAGATGATAAAGATCTTTACACATTTGTTTTCTTGAGCTCAAAAATAAAGATGAATGTGCTAAGGAAGGAGTAGATTAATTCTTAAAAGGAGGGCAATAATAATCTTAGATAAAATAATGAACTGGAAATATTTTTGTGACAATATCAGAATAATTAAAGCAATGCTTGTTCTAATGGTAATGTTATAAAGCTATACTATGTGAAAGAGTAATATAAAAAAGCAGATTTTTTTTAAAGTTGTAGATTTGGAGACAGCTGCTGTCATGGAAAGAAATGCTAAAAGAACCAATCAATCAGTTACAGATTAACAAAGACAGACTGGTTTGTAAGGCAACCATCATCAAACAGAAACATATTTTGGCATGTGATGTAAGCAAGAGATGAGACTAGGAAAACCAAAGTTGACAAGGTTAAAATAAACAGAAAAGTGGAAAGACTACAAATAAGGTGGATAGATAGAAGCAAGATAGCACCGGAAAGTATCTTGTATCTTTGGCTGACAGGAACACTTCAAGATAATGGTTATTTGTCTATGTAGTATTCCCAGAACTGAACCCTACTTGAGAGTGCAGAACTGAAATATTTTGGTCCTATTATTAAGTTCAGATTTGTACATTTTATGTTTTGAATAAGTTCATGTCTTTTCTAGTTATACAAAAAGGGGGACCTTTGTCTGCTGACTTGGCCTGCTCAAAACAGTACTTCAACAATACCTGGAGTGCTCATGTTTTTACCATGAAAAATGGCAAAAATTTCCATACAACAAAAACAATTTCAAAAACTGCCATTTTTTCTATCATGGGTCAAAATGGACATAATTTCATTAACCATGAAAGATTATAGGTGACAAATAGAAATCTTCATCTCCAACTGTGTGAAGTAGAATAAGTTTGATATACTGTATGAACAGTACTGTATAAAATAAGGCTTAATAGTGTAGGGCTTAAAAAAAGATAAGCAACTACACAAGCAAATGTCTTTGGTTGTGGCAGCCAGGTCTGAATATACTTCCAAATCCTTGGGCACACTTTTTAAGGTGGTCCTCTGCATACTCCTATCCTAACCTCAGAATTACATTGGATGAGAAAATGTAGCATTTTAGGTTATCATACAATGTGTTACCCCAAGATGAAACAAAGAGATCAAATAAAATCAGAGATGTCAAACTCATGGGAAATAATTTTAGCTAATAGGAGAGGATGCATGTCCAAACAGGAGCTTCTATTGCAGTCAGCATCCTTCATGATGCAGGACCGTGTAAGGAACTGTCATTTGTGGATTTACAATATATTCTTCAAGAATGTAGATTGCACTCTCTCTAATGGAGTAAAGAAGCTATATGGTCCCAGTTGAGCTATGAACATTAATCCAGTTGCAACAAGACTTTAGCTGAAAATATTTTTAGCACAACAGGTACTAATAATGCATCTCTAGTGTAATAAACAGACTGCAGGGAAACAAAAAATAAGATGTTTCCAGTATCATGTGTTAGTTGAGCAGTGAAAACTCTGGATTGAAAGCCAGTGATTGACAGAAGAGAGAATGATATGGAATTAAGTAAACAAATTCTACCTATTTCGTTGAATGCATGCTTCATTTTTCACCTTGCCTCTATTACTAAGAGACTTTCTCACAGGACAAGTAAAGATTACATATGATGTGCCAGCTCCCTATTTGAGAAAGAACTTGGCAGAAATAGTGCTCTTGAATCAACAGATTCATGAGGAACATCTTTTCTACAGGTAGTCTGCTTCTGTACATGGAAGCAGCTGACATTTTTTCCGTCTATATAAGCAATTCAATGTGAGCTGGAATGCAAAAGTATCAGAATTTCAGCTCACATGGAAGCTTCTGAACAGAGATGCCCTGCTGCAGACAACTAACTGCACTGCAGCCATGGAGACTGACTGTTCAATTATGTCACCAGAATAACATGAAAACAAGATAAGCTGCTCACCACTTATGAATGTTATAGGCCAATATGTCTTCTGAACAGGGTTTCTGTCACTAAAATGTAGGATAATCCTTCTAAACTAAGAAAATAAATAGCAATCAACAGGGTTGAATTTACCAATAATTTTAATGGTTAAGGCAAAATTCTATCTAGCACTTATCTTTACATCTAAAATCATGTATTTTATGTAAATATAAATATTTTAAACTGTGGATCTCAGAAAATAAAGTTTTCACCTTTGGGGATAAATTTGGTAAATATTTTATTTTGTATTGGGCAAAACATCTGTGTGGTACGGTACTATCTACCATTAGTTTATGAATTAATACTGTACTATATATCCATGGAAATGTGATAATTTTAAGCCTAAATATGTCACTGCCTTTCCTTTTGACAGAAAGGTACATTGCAAGCCATAGTATATTTGTTCAAGCCAATTATCTGAAAATCAGTCTACCTATGAAAATAGGAGTAGTGTGTGTGTCATATTCTCCTATAAAATTCTCTGATACAAAGTAGCACTCAGTGAGCTACTGAGCAAAGCATCCCCCCCCCAAAGCATCCCCCATTATATACCCTTAAATACCAAAAAGTTCTAGTTCTGATTCAACTGTCCATAAACCATTCTTTAAGAAGAACGATTTTGTTCTTCAACCTTAACAATTACTTGGAGATGTTTTTTCCTGTATTCCTGGAGTGGTTCCAGATACTGGCTGTTACTATTCCCAATCTTCTCCATTTGAAAATTATGTCTCTGATTGGGGATCAGTGGAGACCAAGAGTTATAAAGTGGTTTCATGACCCTTTTCAGACTAATTGGGATGAATGACATTTTAAGGTCCTTAGATCTTTTCTTTTGAGCAGATCATATGTTTCTAGAATCTGCTTAGTGAGAAATTTATTGTGACAAGGAGAACCAAAGCTTTTGAGATTTATACAGGGCTATTCCAGATCAGCCCAAGAAGTTTAATGAAGTGCTCAGTCTTACCGCATCAACTCAATTAACTTAAATAGGGGCACAATTACTTTTTCACATTCCTGTGTCACATAATAAATAGATTTTGTTTATGAGGTAAATAAAACAAGCATTATACTTTGGTATTATTTATTCACACATACACCATTTATATACCAATAGGTT
>NW_015386920.1:46218-50246 GCF_001527695.2 Protobothrops mucrosquamatus | reverse complement strand
ATATATATATATATATATATATATATATATATATATATATATATATATATATATATATATATATATATATATATATATATATATGTAACTTTATAGAGAAGTAACATATTTATAGAATATTTTTTAAACATTTAAATATTAAAAGATGTTTTTAATCATACATAAAATGTGTTTGTACGTAGCATAATCTGTATTGAACTATCCTTACTTATATAAAAATATAACCAGGAGACTCCAAAATAATTTTCTTTATGTTTGTTTTAATATTGTACTATACACCAAGGGTCCCCAACCACCGGGCTGCAGGTCGCTATCAGGACGCAGCCCATTCAAACAGCATGTGCACACAACTCCACTTGTGTAAGTTGGCAGGCGCTTGCTCACCCCTGCTATTCACATGGAACCATCCCCTCTACCCTCCCACTGGTCCAAGCCAGAAGATTGGGGACTGCTACTGTACAGTATTGTCATTTTTTATTGTTATTGCTAAAATAATAAAAGATACATAGTAACAAGTATCTCTTTCCTTTTTCATACTGTACAGCAGCATACTTTTCTTACTTCTGTGACATTGCAATTTAATGTTCTTTTTCTTCCTAACATTTTTTAAAAAAATAAATAATTTTTTATCCCACCTTTATTATTTTTATAAATAATTCAAGGCAGCGAACAAAGCTAATACTCCTTCTTCCTATTTTCTCCACAACCACTCTGTGAGATAGGTTGAGCTGAGAGAGAGAGAGACCAACTCAAAATTACCCAGCCAGCTTTCATGGCTAAGGTGGGACTAAAACTTACAGTCTCCTGGTTTCTAGCCTGGTGAATTAAATATCAGACCAAACCAGCTATCTTAATTTAATGTATATTAAGTTTCATTTAATTTATCCAGATTACATGAATTGTTTGTTTCTTTTACAAATAGAGGTTTCATTAGCCAAATGATGTAAATGCCACATCATTTGAAAAGCCAAATCTTATTTCATACATAGTTTGTGGATGTCACCAGCACTATCTGTATCCTCTTGTTAGTTTTTTTTAAATTATATTTTTCTAGGTCAATAATCCATTATTAACATGATTTCCCTTAAAGCAATCTTGCAGCTATAGCAAATTGTAATACAGGATCCACCCAGGTAGGGTGAAGATTACCGTACCTTATATCCATATAAAAGATCCATATGGCAACAAACTTCACTGAAAAATATCAATCATTGATTCATTTTTTTTCTGTACATTTAAAGTTGTTTTTATAAAGCACTACTTCATTTTCAATGTAAATTCACCCTTCACCACTTGGTGGATAATAACATTATTTTGTAATATTTATTTAGTTTATACCTCCCATCTCTTTTAAAGTTGATCAAAGATGCAGCACGAGTCTCACATATTTAAGCCACATCAACTGAGATGAGTTCAAAATTTTCCATAAAGATTTTGGTAGAGCAATAATTGATTCTGAGAATTCACGGGACTTGTGCTGCAAGATATGGTAGTGGGCACATAGATTACCTGCTCGTCTGAAAGGATTTAGGTAATTCACAGAGGAAAAGAAGCCAATAGCTTTTCTGAAGTATTATGTCTCTTGTTTCTGGGACAACTGCATTATTTGTCCTGGGAACAATAATCTATAAGCTGTATTTTCAGCAATGGCAAGTGTGTTTATAGGCTACAGCTTGCAGATCTGGGGACTCAATGTCTTCAAGTATGGATTGCAGATTATGAATATTTGACCTGTTCTTAAATATCATATAACTCCTATTCCAGCTTAGATTGTTTCAATGTGAAATTAAGCAACATATTCATATTATGTAGTATATTAAGTAAAGCCTTAGTACAAAATATTCAGACTAGTTAGGAAATAATTTAGGCGGTCAACTTATAGAACCATGAAACTTCTTTTCAGATCTCATTGCTCTTCCCAGGATAGCCAATCCGATTCAGGCAAGATATTTTCCTAAGGATCAGTCCAGCTGACAGTAGGTTTCCTCACAAAATATTGGTAATGTATTTGAAATATTTAATACTAGCTTTTGTAAGATGTAAACAAGAGCGAAAAGATCTTAGGACTTAATAGATATTATGAACAGTATATGCTGAAACAATATTCTAGCACTTCATTGTTGAGCGAAAGAAGCTACAAAAGAATATATTACATTATGTTATATTATAGTACTTCATAGCCCCATATTACCCTATCATTATTTCAATCTAAACTAATTTGATTATATTCATATAAATACATGATTGATCACATACATACATACATATATACATTTAACTTCTTGTTACTCCCTCCTGCTCATAGAAACAAGTACAGCAACAGCTTATTCTTAATTGAAAGGCATGTAGGCGATCAAGATGGCTGTCAAATGTTTTTCAACCGAGACTGATGGTCCACCACACTTGGCTTCCTCTTTTCTCACATGCTTTGCTAGTTAGTTTTTCTATTTCTTAGATTATGTTTTATCCTAAATTCTTTATGCAGTGTTTTGATGATTAACAGCACTTTTCTTTATAAGGAAAATGAGTATAGAATCCCCAGCATTTGCATTACTTTTCTTTAGATCAGAATTGGTTTCTCTAAATATAGCTCTCCAAATTTTGTTGGACTGCAACTTCTTTAAGACTGCTAATGCAGGATAGAACTGATGAGCACCAAAATTCAACAGGTTACAGATCTGCTATAGATTATAGCAGTGATGGCGAACCTTTTAGAGACTGAGTGCCCAAACTGCAACCCAAAACCCACTTATGTATCGTCAGGTGCTGGGTGGGCGTGGTCCACTGGATGGGCGTGGCTACAGTGGTAACGGCAGACTGGGTGGGACTAAAAAGTTCAATCAATTCCAGCTTTGCGAGATCTTTTTTTCCCCACGAGAAGTTGAAATTGATTGATTGATTAAATCTTTTCTTTTTTTGCACACGGTGGCAGAGGCCTAAAGCGAAAAGATTTTATAAAACCCAGCTGAAGGCCTAGGACTGGGGCAATGGCGCGCGTGCCCACAGAGAGAGCTCTGCATGCCACCTGTGGCACACGTGCCATAGGTTCGTCACCACGGGGTTATATCATCAATCATCCAGTACTACCCTTTAATCCTACTGTGAAACTAATTAAGCTTCTGTATAAATATTTTACTTGCATCCATGTCCACATCCAAAACTGCAGGAACAGAATGCAAGAAACAAGCATATGTAAACCTATGGTTTAACTTAATTTTGTATTTTGTCTTTTCCTATGTACATAAAAGCAGAATGAGTAAAGGAATGAGATGCCTAATTTCTTTTAGAACTCTGATTTGCATATTTTAATGTTAATTAATTTTGCAACAGTATCCTTGAATACGTTTCAGACAAACAACATTTTGAGAATCTTTTCAATTTCATTCACTAGGCTTGCAATCTTAAGAACAGAATAAAAACGGCCAAAAGAAACAACAGATATATTAAGCAATATCATGAAAAAAGAAATATTCTTTAAACTTCCAATACTTTTCAGAGGAACATCAACCTCAGTTTTGCCTTAAGAAACATTTGTTCTTCCTTCCTATATCTGATAAACTTTTACTCTTACCTAGAAAGAGCACAAAGGGATCAAGATACCAGTGCAAAGATAAGAGTCAATACACACACCCAGATTATTACAAAGGGCTTTTAGCAATTTAGAGAAGAAAACCAGTCATACTGTTGCAATTCAGGCTAGGTAATGCCTCGGGGCCATATATAGTTTTGGTGACAAGAAGCAGGTCAATCACGATACAGCAGTTGTGTCTGGGAAATTTATTCTCCTCCCAGAAAATGTAGAAATCTTACACAAGAAAGAGGAAAATAATTTGCAACCTCGATTTTTGGTAACACCTTGAGTGTGCCTTGTGCCACAGAGATTATGTTAGAATGCATTAAATTACTTTTAGGTTTGTCAACTTTCCTTTCCAGGAAGTTGTTTTTTATATAATTTATAGAAATATGCAATGGCAGTCAACAGAATATATCTTCTGAAACCTCTGTCCTGAAACATTCTTATTTCTGAT
>NW_015386920.1:39992-43169 GCF_001527695.2 Protobothrops mucrosquamatus | reverse complement strand
CCCTTTGTACCTTTCTCGTCCGCCGCTTCCTCCTGCAAAGTCAGAAAAAACTGCTGAAAAGAGAAGGAGGGAGCGGGAGAGGCCTATTTGGGACGGGCTGAGAGAAGTTTGAGGACTCTGCCGTTCCAGCTGGAGTAGGCTTATTTTTTCAATCCCAGCCCGCTTTCCAACAGGCGGCGAAGAAAGTCAAAACGGGGCCAGTGTGGGTTCCCTTTGGGTCGTTAGTCGTGGCGATCCTGCAAAAGCTAAGCCTTTGCTGCGTGTCCGCAGAGTTAGATCAGCCTAGCGTTGGGCTACTGTCTATTTATTAATCGTTACTAAATCGTGTGGGAAGTTAACCCAGAGAAGGAAATATTAAAAAGGCAGGAAAAAAATATTGTTCACCAAAAGGATTTTTAAAAGCATTTTTTTGAAAAGCAGAAACCAAACCTGGCCTCATCTCCTTGCCCAGGGCAGTAGCTGGTCTTATACATATGCAGATGTGGAACCATCAGAAAGTTTGGAGCCAGGAATCTCAAGACAAAAGAAGCTCTTAAGAGTCATTAGCCCCATCACCTGGGAAGCAGGATATGTTAATGGGATTAAACCACAGATATCAAGGCCTAGAAAAACACTCAGAAATAGCCTCAAAGTTCATGCCACAGGAACAGGAAACTATCCCAAGCAGGGCTGGGAGGGGGGTATAAAAAGACCTTCTACCCATGTGCTCGCTCTCTTTTTTCTTCTCCTCTGCTGCTTATCTGTCTTCTGCAATAAACTGTAACCTTCTTCCCAAAGCAGTCGCCATGTTTGCTTATTTATTCCCGGCTTGGATGAACCAGGATGAAGACTTACCTTCTAACAATCGGGAGTTTATCGAAGGGTGGCACTGAAAAACCGACCGTGTTTATAATGCCACAAGTTTTAGAGAGCAAACACTCAGCGATTAGAACAAATGTTTCCAGGTGTCTAAGAGCAAACAAAATGCAATGCCTATAATGAATTCAGCTGTGATTTTGGAGCAATCCCAATCGGCTCCTTCGGTCTACAATAGATTGTTTGAAGATTAAAACCAGAATATACAAAGTTTGCAGAAGATGTATCCAACATGGAAAACCCCAAAGTATGCAGTTTTTACACGCTTTAAAGAAGAAAGATATGGATAACGTTTGCCAAACAAATTTGTTTCGTCTTTATGCTTTAAGAGCAATACAATATAGTTTGAATGCATTGTTGCATGCTGCAAAGGTGACGGTATATATAAACATGTTGCAGCAGGACCCGGAAAACGGCAGAAGCTTCCTTATCTGTTTCTGCTTGCAAGGCAGTGAAAATGGGCAATTCTGCGTGTTATTAATGAACAGACTTAATGTTGTGCTTTAATCCATTAAGCATACCGCGCACGTTTTTTTTTTTACCAAATATGTTTTGATTCATTTTAGTTTAATGCTGTAGGAGAGGCTCTGTACTTTATAGATTGGGAGGAGGGAGGAAGAAAATAACTGCTCCATGATGCAAATAAAACATATCTTACTTTGACTTAGCAATTTGGCACTGGTCTTTTTTTCCTTCTGACCTTTGCTCACTTACAGACTTTATAAGCTGACTAAATGATATTGAACTGACGTAGGGAAGGGATGGGCTGTGTAGAAATGCACAAAATTGGGATTTTCTCAATATTTCTAAGAAACCGCTTGCACCCTCCATTACTCATCCATTTCCAAGCTTCATGATTCAGCTTACAAAAGACAAGTTGAAACAGATGACAATGAAAGGAAAATTAACAGTGAACTTATTGCCCTCATTTATAGGCTGGATTTATATATTGTGCTAGGCTAGGTAATAATATGTTTTGTTTGATTCTCAGTAATGCAGCCCCTACCTCACTAAATCCTTGGTATAACCCTTGGTATAGCCCAAATTTTGTTGCCAAACTTTACTTTTTAATGTGATAAAAATCCATAAATATATATGGAACAAGCTAAATTGTATTGTATTCTGTTTAAGTGAAATGAAATTTAATTTTTTGTCCATTCTCGGCTCACTTTCCCTAGACCAGTGATGGCGAATCTTTTAGAGACCGAGTGCCCAAAAACTGGCCCTGCCCCCGATCCACCCCCTGTCCTGCCCCCGCTCTGCCCCCCATCCCCTGCCCTGCTTGCCTGCAGGGCCATTCACTCCCTTTAGGGCCCGCCACAGATTGTCCAGGCAGCCCTGCAGCACTATGGCGGTCACACCCTCTGTCTGTGCTCTGTCGCATCAACTGTGCACGATGGGGTGTGAGGGCAGAGTCTTGTCTACGCTGCCTGGCTGCCATGTCCTTGGCTGCGCTGCTCCTGGTGACCACGCTCAGGGGCGACTCCTTCAGGGGGGCTGCTGGAGAGGGGGTCACGGGGGGAGGCGAGGCTGGGGCAACGGCATGTGTGCCCACAGAGAGGGCTCCGAGTGCCGCCTATGGCACCCGTGCCATAGGTTCGCCACCACTGCCCTAGACCAATTGTTTAGAATGCAGTCCTTGACACACTCCTTCTCCAGAAATAGTACACTCTTGCTTTATGAGTTAGCAAGAAGCATAAAATCACCAGCAATGCTTTAGTTAATAAGCACCAATTTAAAATATGTAGCTTATTAGGATAAGTGAATCAATACAGTTTGAAACTGCTAGTGCTGTTTTTTTTTCTCTTCAGATTGTCAGCAGTATAAATCCCTGCCTCCCAAAACAAAATCAAGATTTCTTGAGTAGGAGAATAGTTGTTTTCAGTGAGAGTAGTTGTTTATCTGAGCTTTGAGAGCAGAAGAGCTGTTTGTGTTAAATACTGGAATATGTATTTTCCTTTGAGGACGAACAAAGCAATTTGAAATGCATCAGATACTCATGTAGTCATGGAGTGTTTTAGCAATACATTTTATTCAGCACCCCCAATTTTTCACCATTTCTATTTATTTTTTCAGAATTGATACCGATTTCAGACTAGAATAGGAAAGAAGAGGAAGGCTAAAGAATATTTGTAAAAGATTTTTAATGGAATGATGGAAGCTCCAGCCAGGAAGGGTTTCTAATTCTAACATTTGATAATATTACTACCTTATTTATACACTGAACTCTGGAAAGTAATTGTCATGGCCCCATTGGAGCCCAGTTCGGAGGAGGAGTTGGAACCGGGACTATCTGACAGGGATGGCACGTCTCCCTTGGCA
>NW_015386920.1:36282-39053 GCF_001527695.2 Protobothrops mucrosquamatus | reverse complement strand
AGAATATTTGTAAAAGATTTTTAATGGAATGATGGAAGCTCCAGCCAGGAAGGGTTTCTAATTCTAACATTTGATAATATTACTACCTTATTTATACACTGAACTCTGGAAAGTAATTGTCATGGCCCCATTGGAGCCCAGTTCGGAGGAGGAGTTGGAACCGGGACTATCTGACAGGGATGGCACGTCTCCCTTGGCATGTTTGGAGAGGCCAGGGACTGAAGACGATGCTGTCCCAGGCCCCTCAGTCATTGTGGGAGGTGGTTGACCAGACGAAGAACTGCCTGCCTTCACAGACATAGGGGAGGATTGGCTCTGACAGGCAGATCTCTTCTAATGAAAAACAGCTGCCTCCTCCACTCAATCCAAGGGCACGGAGAGCTGAACGTAGCAAGCTCGGAGAAGGGCTGCTAGGGAGACAGTCGCCCCATCCTTTCTGACAAGGAACACCTGGAGTGGAGTGACTTAAGGAGAAGCCGTGGGGAGTTAGCCTCTGCCAGGAACAACTGTTTGTTTTGGATTTGCCTGTTGCCTGGCCATGGGGACCGCCTTCTGCCTTTTGTCTTGGACTTTGCCCGTGTCTTGTGGACTGCTGTTTGCTTTTTGCTTTGCCTTTGGAACTGCCTCTTGCCTTGTACCTTGTCTTTGCCCTGAGGACTGACATTTGTCTTGTGCCTGGATTCTGTCTTGTGGACACACTCAGCCAGGTGGATTGGACCTGGAACTCTAAACTTTGCCCTGTGAGCATGCTCCTACTCTGTGGACTGTATTTGTACTATACGGGCTGTTGTTTGGGGAACTGAGGATGGCTGCCTTCAGGGTAGCGTGAGAGTAGAGCCTTACCAGTCGTTGGAGGGCCATTTGCTGGAACATTTATGGAAAGCAATAAAGGACTCTCTAGAGCAGTGGTTCTCAACCTTTGGGTCGGGACCCCATTTGGGGTCGATCAACCATTTCATGGGGGTCGCCAAGCAAGGCTGTCCGCCATTTTTTTTGTCCGCCATTTTTTTCCCCTTTTCTGGCGGGTGCCTTACCTCCCTTGGGCTGGGCCAGCTGGTGGTCAGCCTGCTCCGTCTCTGCCGCTTGCCAGCTACGCCTCAGCCAGCGCAGGGGGCGGAACCACGCATGCGCGGCGCTCCCGGGCAGGGAAAGTCCTTGACTTATGACCGGTTGGGTAGTCCTTGACTTATGACCGGTTTAGTCCTCGACTTACGACCGGTTTAGTCCTCGACTTACGACCGGTTTAGTACTCAACTTACGACCGGTTGGGGTCACGGCATTAAAAAGGTTGAGAACCACTGCTCTAGAGGCCTGCCTTGCCTTGACCACCTGGATCATAACAGTAATTTGATAAATTGATTTTTCTACATCCCCGTGTTATTTATTCATCAAATATACATGGCTACCCATTTGTCAAGAATCTTCACTGATAAATTCTTGTCTATATAAGCTCTTATTTGAATGTAATTTCTGGAATTAGCTTATCTGTTTGTAAGTATGTGAACTTAATAAGAATCGGGTCTTATACTGAGATCCGTATTGCTTTTTATTGTATTTTATTATTCAATACTTATATTATTGTCTATCAATGATAGTGATATCATATAATGGCGGCATACAATAACACTTGTTGTTTTGGTGCCTTTGAGCCGGGCTTCACTTCTCATAACTGCCTGGACAAGTCCCTGTAGTTTTCTTGATAAGATTTTGTAAGTGGTTTGCTCCTTTTCTCCTTTCTAGGGCTGAGAGAGAATGTGTCGCCCAAAGCAAGTTAGAACTCATGGTCTCTAGCCTGATGCCTTAACCCAGCGGTTCTCAACCTATGGGTCGCGACCCCATTTGGGGTCGATCAACCATTTCACGGGGGTCGCCAAGCAAGGCTGTCCGCCATTTTTCCCCCTTTTCCGGCGGGTGCCTTACCTCCCTTGGGCTGGGCCAGCTGGTGGTCGGCCTGCTCCGTCTCTGCCATTTGCCAGCTACACCTTGGCCGGCGCAGGGGGTGGAACCGCCGCGCATGCGCGGCGCTCCCGGGCAGGGAAAGTCCTCGACTTACGACCGGTCGGGTAGTCCTTGACTTACGACCGGTTTAGTCCTCGACTTACGACCGGTTGGGGGTCGCGGCATTAAAAAGGTTGAGAACCACTGCCTTAACCACTATACCAATCTGAATTTCAGTCAAACATAAACCGCTTAAAGTGCCTCAAAAGTAGGCAACATATAAATTTAATAATAAATAAATCATCAAAATATTAGAATGTCAAAAAATAAATTAAAACCTCAATTAAAAGTTAAATAAGATGTCAGCATGGGGATCAGTTCTCTTAATTTAACAATGAATTTATCCCAGAGACGGGACACTATAGATAAGGCTCAGCACTCAAGTTATAGTATCTGTAGACAGGCTCACTCACACACGTATACTCAATGAGCATAAGTAGCCCCATGCTACAAACTTCTATCCATGCTATGGTCATACATATCATCTCTCAATGTGCATAAGATTGCAACCATAAACAGACAAATTACTTACAGAATGATTGAAACTGGAAAAAGAGTACACTAAACTTGATCCAATTCACAATTTCCCTTTTCCAGTTTTTTTGTCATCAAAATGTTCAATGCATATTTGAGCAGTATTTGAAAATTCACTAGAGAAGTGGCTCGGGAACTGGATTTTACTACAAGCATTGGGCTTAGTAAAAAGATAATGCAGCTTCAGTTAGAAAATACCTTATTGAGCTGTCCTCACATTTACACATGCAATGTATATA
>NW_015386920.1:18489-35307 GCF_001527695.2 Protobothrops mucrosquamatus | reverse complement strand
AAAAAAAAAAATAGTCTCATGTGAGTTTTATATTTTTTATAGCATGTTCCTATACTATTTAAATGAACATTGGATATTTTTAGCAGAGAGTTACCATAGAAATATATATTATAGAAGTTTTGAAAGAACCAGATAATTAGTAAATGCTACTTAATGCTACGGAAGACTTACTTAGTATTCTCACTCTTAATCTTATTTGACAATATTATAATATTTCATACTAACAATATAATATATTAAAAACCATGGAATGATTTTATAACATTATAATACTAATCCATTTAAATTAAATTAAACCTTAATACTACAGCATGCTGAAGGCTGGTAAGAAGTACCTGTGTGCTCTTTCCTTGTATCAATCTCTACCTATCTTAGCAATAACTATAACTGTTCATGCTTAAAATTTTGGAAAACGTATATTGGAACTCTTTAAAATTTAATTTAATTCAGGCTTTTTAAAATTCAGTTCCTTAAAGCAACAGCATATCTTTTCAGGCTTATGTGGAAACATGAATGCAGCTGCTTTAATTGGTAATGCAGAAGTGTTGTCTGAATTTATAGTAGTTATTCTAAAATATTTTCAAAGAATGTCCAGTCCTAATTACTATGTAAAAAATAACTTAGTTCCCCATTCCATGGTGGCACAATACTTAGAATGCAGTATTGCGGGCTAATTCTGCCCACAGCCAGGAGTTCGATCCTGACCAGCTCAAGGTTGACTTAACCTTCTCTTCTTCCGCAGTCGATAAAATGAGGATCCAGATTGTTGGGGACAATATGCCGACACTATAAACTGCTCAGAGAATGCTGAAAAGCACTATGGAGCGGTATATAAGTCTAAGTGCTTTTGCTATTTTATTCCTATTATTGCCAAATTTTTAAAAAAGAATTTACTGAACTTTCAATAATTTTTTTTATCTTCTGGTGATGTTTCATGGTGATTTAGGCATCTTTGAAGGAGTGAAGACAATATTGTGGTGAGATCAGCAATCAGGAGGTAGTTTCTGGCCATCTTAAATCTCCCCAGATAAAGGAGTGATTGTGAGAACCCCTATTTGTACTTCAGACAACTGCTTATATAAGTAAACTGCAGAAACTGGATGAAACTGGAGAGATTTTTACTAAGCTGCAATGTAACCAATACACATAAAGTTCTGCCAGACCTCAACTCTTAAACTCTTTTGGAATTTGCCTTTTAACTGCTTTTCAATGATTAAGAATCTTTTGATTGACAAAGTTTGTAACATATACTGGAAGAGTTTTCTTTCACCTTTAGTGAAAGAATTTGTTCTTTACCCTTGTCTAATACAATTGCTACTATGTTTGTGGTCATCATTTTAAATGAATCTCATATTATCAAAGAATTTATATTGAAAGTTACTTCTAGAATTTATATTTTTGAGCTCATATGTATTTTTAATTTTTATTTTCTGGATCCATTTAAACTGAATTAACCTGTAAAAATCTCGGATGAATTCATTCTTGTTTCTATAATGATAAATCATCCTGTTCCTAAGGCAGCAAAATATCCCCAAGCATAACACTACCACCTTGATGCTTAACAGTTGGTATGAAATTACGGAACATAGTGTTTGATTTCTGCAGATACAATGACACCCACAGAGCCCCCAAATTTTTACTCTTGATTTATCTGTCTGTACAACATTTCTCCAGAAGTCTGGAGATAATCCACATGCATTTTGGGAAACTTGAAATGAATATGTTCTTAGTGAGCAATGGTTTCTCCATTTTCTCACTGAAATCTTATTTCCACCCAGTGATGGTGTAGTCATGATTACTGACTTTAGCTAGCACATGAGAAACATATAGATACCTAAATAACTGTTCTGGGATTCTTTATGACTTCCTGAACAATTTATGCTGTACTTTTTAATTGAATTTAATAGTCAGCGGCACTCTTAGAATAATTAGTATAATCCCAGATCATATCCATTTCTAGTTTATATCTTTGTGGATTAGTGAAGTCCAAGAACTTTTGAAATAATTTTGTGCTTTTTTTCTGGCTGATTCTCATCAATGGTTTTTAATGGAGATCTTCAAAACTTTATTTTGGTCATGAAGAATAATGAACATGCAAGCTTTGATTTACTGAAAAATCTGTTACACATAGTTCACAAAGGCAGTACTACAAAGCAAGTATGCCACAGCAGAAGATAAAACCAAAGGGAAACTATAGAAGCAAGGGGAGGACTTTTCCCCATCTCCACTATTTCCTGTCCCTTTCTTCTCACTACTGTACATTACATCTGTAGGATCTGTGTGTCACCCCTTATCAATGTTAGGGTGATAAGCATACCTAAAGATTTATATAGGGTATGGATGGCCTAAATTAGCCCTGCTTGTCTATTGATAATTATTGACATACATAACTGCCCATAATTATCCATCCTATTGATTGAACTAAGGGGACAATTATTTTCTTTTTCACATTGGTATATTTATTGCACAATAAAACAAGATCACATGTTGGTGCTATTTGTTCATTCTGAATCTATGTATATTTCCATAGGACTCGTTTGCAGTTCTGATAACATTCAGTAACAAGATATTGTAGATAAAATTATAGAAATCGGTAAAGGGTTAATTTATTTTCACAGACCTATGTATGTATCTAATGGGAATATGAGGTAATATAGTTCCATTTTAGATGTAAATTAGAACATTACATATTGATGTGATTTAATATTTGTAAACAATCAAATTCAGGTTTTCCTATGTGTACCTTTCATCCCTTAGCATCTTCTGCTAAGATTTTATTATTTTAATGTCATTAAAAATGGTTCCAGTAAATAATCACATTTTAAAATGCACCGCTTTCTAGAGTTGTGCTGTGGGCCCAACACAGTGATGGGAGAAAGTTAGCATTTATAATTACTTAGCATGTCTGTGTTATTTATGCCTACAGTGCACTAATGGATTAGAAACCCTTTTGCAACATGTAGCAAAATAACAGAACAACAGAGTTGGAAGGGACTGTGAAGGTCTACTAGTCCAACCCCCTACTCAGGCAGGAAACCCTATATATCATTTCAGACAAATGATTGTCCAGTCACTTCTTTAAAACCTCCAGTATTGGATCACCCACAGCTTCTGGAGGCAGGTGATTCCACTCAATTGTTCTAACTGTCAGGATCTTTCTACTTAGTTCTTGTCCTACCCTCAGTTACTTTGGAGAATAGGTTGACACCCCCCCCTTCTTTGTGACAGCCCCTTAGATATTGAAACACAGCTATCATGTCACCCCTAGTCCTTCTTTTCATTAAATTAGATATACCCAATTTCTTTAACTGTTCTTCATATGTTTTAGCCTGCAGTCCCCCTAATGTTGCACGATTGATGCCACAGAAATTTCATAAACTACCAAAACAGATCGGAGAAGGGCTAAAAGTATTTTAAGAAAAACTGACATGTTTCCAGATTTTCAGGACATCTGTCATTAAGCTGTATTAGGCACATGGTGATTAATCTTAAAGCTATTTTTCTTTTAACAATTACTGGACATAAATATTTGTTAATATGTATCTCCCATTTTCTTGTGCATGTTCTAACATTATCATGCCTATACTCATGTATGGATTCTAATAGCCTTCTCTACTTGCTTCCTTCTACATACACTGCAGTTCAGTTCTTATAATCCCTACTATCAGTTGAAGCCCAAAATACCAGCAGCTTTGGGAAAAATTGAACTATAATTAGTTTGTAAGAAATGCCATCTCACTGATATATATATAATTATACAGTAATAGATAACTCTAGAGTAGGAGTGTCAAACTCGTGACGTGTCGTGACGTATCATGACTTGTTTTCCATTGCCGGTAATGGGGTGGGCGTGGTTTTGCCATGACTCATCCGGCCCGCGGGCCAGCAGTTTGATACCCCTGCTCTAGAGGAGACCAATTAAGGTCAGTCTGGGTATGAGATGGAAAATGCATTGGTCATTCTTGTTGAATACTTTTGGTCAAGTGGAACTATTCAAAGGTTTGTCCCTGTCTAGTAGTTATGATGTCTCCACAACAGCTTCTCCAGGCTGAATCTGGCCATCTGGAAAGATGAAGAAGAAAAAACTTTCTGAAATCTCTCCACCAAAGTAATGCCATCTTCACAAACCATGCCACTGATCTTTTCTGTGATGACCTTTTCGCCCAGAAATTACAACCAATGCAGTGGTGGAATTCAGCCAGTTCGCACCACTTTGGCAGAACCGGTAGCTAAATTTTTGTTGCCCAGGCCCAGAATGGACTTCCGGAAGCGGCATCCACACAGAGAACCGGTTGTTCACATATTTGAATCCCACCACTAAACCAATGCCTTCTGAGGAGACTTCTGGAGAGTAATGGTAGAATAAGATGTGTTCACTTTTAGCAGAGCTGATGATCACAGAAGAAACAAGAACTGATGAAGGAACCAGTTTTCTCTATTCCTCTTTGGAGAAGGAAAGGAGGGGACTTGGGACAGACAGTCCAGAGGGCTCCTACATATGTTCCCTGTGATGGGACTGTAAAGTAGCTCTCCAGTGGTCTCCAGTAGTTTTTAGAGTACTGGGAGTCAGAAGATACAGCTTTGCTCAAGCAGTGACCAGAGGTTTCCAGGGGGACGCTGGGTTCACTTACTTCCCCTCTTAATCGCTTTGATTGAAGACGGCTTATAAATTGCTTTCTGGACATTAAGAACTCCAGAAGGACAAACCTATTACACAAGATGATTTTCTTCCAACCCACAACAACAAAAGATTTATATATAGTAAGTCTAAAACCTAAAGAAAAACTTTTTTTTATTTAGAAATAGGCAGCAGAAGAGCAATTAGAATGTTGATTTTAGAAAGATTTTAGATGGATTAAGGGATCAAATTGACTGGAAATAAGACTTTGAAAAGTTATATGAATATTTCTTCTGGTTTGTTTAAAATCCTGTTAAAAATATATGAAGATCTGACTTTTAAGTGGAAGACATCTTTTTCTGGGAAATGTTCTGGATGGGAGAAAAACATGATAAGAGGAGATCTTAAAGGCTGGTTACCAGAGGCAACCAGAAAGAATTAAACATTATAATTAAAGGAAAACTCCCAGTAATAAATAAACAATAGAGAGCCGGATTGGTTTACTGATTTGAGCATTAGGCTAGAAACCTGAATTCCAGTCCTGGCTTAGGCATGAACGATAAATAGGTGACTGGGTGAGTCATTCTCAGCCCAACTCACCTTGCTTGAACAATAGGAAGAGAAAGGAATATTATGTTCACCGCTTTGAGTTATTTATAAAAATAAGAAAGATGGAATTAAATAAATCTTTAAAAAACAGAATGGAGAAAAACATTGTAACTGGAAGAATTTGAGGATACTTGGCAGCCATGTACCCAGATCTTACTTTTTAGACTGTCTGATGCAATAAAATGTGTTTAAAAGAGGAGATAGAATGTAGCTTAAAAATCAGGTTGTTTTGGATATGGGTTTAAAATTGTCAAGACCTAGAAATGACATTGACAAAAGTGTTATACAAGAAGACCAACAAGTGAAACTGTCATCATTTCATTTCAATAATTGAAAGAGACACACAAAGAGTAAAGCAGAATAATGACTTGGACACATGTATTGGACAATTTTCTTATTAATTACAAAGAAATTTCTGAGAAAAGCAAAAGTGAAAAAAAAGCTTTTGGAATATTACCTAAAAAGAATAATCAAGATAGCAAGGACAGGTAGTACATATCAAACAGGAGTATAAAGTTCTATAATAAATTACATCCAGATCATCCACACTTAATTCCACGAGCTGTTGACAGCCCCTGAACCTCTCAAAACAATGCCATCAAAACATTAATAGGAAATTTCTAACTTTCAGCAATTTATTATCATTATTTTTTAACAAAATGACACTCTAAAATTAAATGTTAAATACCTGATATTGATTCAATGCACTTACTTTGTATGAGACATTTTAATAGTTTTTCAGGGAACAGAAAATTTCATCTTTGTCCTTTTCTGTGACATTGTGGACCTGCTTAGCCGTTTTCCTCAGAAGCTGAAAACAAAGTTAAACTCCTTGATTCATGATTACTTCCTATGGGTTTTCTTACTTTTAGCCTCCTCCTCCTCCTCCTCCTCCTCCTCCTCCTCCTCCTCGTCATCATGGTCTGCAGTTCTTGAGCTGAAACTTCTTCTTCACTGCTAACTCTTAGTAGTCCTTATTCATTAGTTCTCAATTCCCCCTTCCCCCTTACAGAAAGATGGTTGTCTGTGTATCATATTGCCTGTATTCCTATTGGGGACATTCACAGATGCCTGACCTTGATGAAAGCAGACAGAATTATACCGAATTCCTGATATAAGGAATGTTAAACTATTTGGTGTCTGCTGCAATCCTAACTCAAAGTCGGTGCTATCAACAATATTGCAATTTAAATATGTGCTTTCTTAGTGATGTCAGAAAGGCAACAGAACTCTTTTTAAACTGATATGTCATTGTTGATTGCTATTCAGTATTTCACTAAATGATTGTACTACAGGCAATATGGACTCCTAGTTGTTTGAAGCAGGCTAAGAACTGAGAAAAGTACTGGTTTGCATCTCTTTTGAAACTCACTGCATTTGGGTTCTTAGAAATTATTTTTATAAACCAACTTATAAAAATATTGCTGTTTATTTTGAAGTCTATGATGGGTTTGAAGAAGCTGAAGAGATGGGACAGCCTGTCCATGCTTTTAACTGCTAATCTGCAGTTTTTATTCAAAATTTTATTCTATTGTGCATCTATCAGTTGTACCTGTTACTTTGTTCTTTTAATAACTATGCTGACTAACTGATAGAATAAGCTACACTTTCAACATTTATGTTTTTTTAATGAAACATATCAGGTAGAATCTAAGTATAAGCTCTTCTCTCTCACACACACAGACTATTCCCCTTTCATTCTCATCTATAGCATTTGAGCATCTCATAAATGAATCATAATTATTTTGATCTAAGAACAGCACATGAATAATATTAAACTATGCTACATGGCTTGCATTCATAAAATGCATATTAAATTAGTGCCAAATCTACATTCCATTTCTAGCTCAAGCTACTTTCTCTTTCTACAGTTTTTTATTACTGAGAGAAAACTAAGGAAGCTGAGGATAAAGTAGAAGTCTTTTTAATAACATACAGAAGGGGATGATTAGCTACTCTTGAGAGACTGCCAATGTAGATGGCATAAATTAAATTTATTCTTATAAAATTATTAGTTAAAACAATAATATGCACTGCAGACACAACTTTTCTACTAGAAACAGAGCAGACGATATGCCAATGTAAACTCATAATGAGATGTTCAATTTCTTTAGTTAGTTGGATTTTCCAGATAAGTGTCATGAAATCAGTACCTTTCTGCTCCGTGCCATTAATGAATATGAGCAGCAGCTATTGGAATCAAGCAGGCTAAGCTAGAATCAGTGACATCTTTCTTCCATGATGAGTATCTACTAGATGTTTGTCAGACGTTTGCTCAAAGAGTTCCTACACTTAACTAAAAGGAGAACTTTGCTGGGAATGGCCCTTCTAGTCTAGCATTCTGTGACACGCAGGGGGCAAAGAAATGCATTTGAAATATCAATAGAATAGATTGAAAGATGATTATTGTCTTCTATTATTTGTTTTCCAACTGCTGCTATTTAGTTCAGAAGTTTCAGGAAGTTCCATAGTCCAATTTACTATAGATCCATTGGGCTCTTTTTTAAACTATTTAGATTGGGGGCCATTATTACATCTGAAGGTAGCATATTCCATATATTAATTATGCATTGTGTAAAGGAGGTACTCTTTTTTATTAGTCTGAAATCTTCCCATGTTTGTTTTCAGTAGATGTCGTATTAAGAAGGGATCCCAACTCACCCTTGTCCCCACTTGAGTAAAGCAAGTTTTAGCATGTAAATCCCCAAATAATTCCTTCATGAGAAAACTTCTGCAACATGTTTTTTTTCCCCATTCTGATTAGTCCTTGTAAATAACCAGGGAAGTCACAGGGTGGTAGAAATATATGCAACCCTCACAAACCCTTTCTTAATATATAAATTTTATTGAAACTTTTAAACAAGAAGATACAAACTACAGTATTGCAAACTAATATGAAGTAAAGAGGTAAAAAAGAAAAAGATAAAAGCAAATAGTGCAACAAAGAAAAAAGCTGAAGAAAAATAAAAAAAGATAGAAAAGAAGCAACTTCTGATATTCTTCACAGCAGTTATAAGTTCAAATATATTTTAACATCTGTCTCTAAAATTACATATTACTCTTCTTTCTACAATTTGTCCTAATTATCAAAACCATAAATCACAAGTTCATTTTTTTTATTTTTATACAAAAAAGTCCATAAGAGACTTTCAGTCACCAGTAAATGTAGATACTATCTTTTCTCTAATAGGAAAAGTCAATTTATCCATTTCAGTAAAATCTATCAACTTCAATAGCCAATCCTTTATAGTTAGTAATGTCAAAGCTTTCCATCTCTGTGCATTAATCCTAAAAGGAAACACACACACACACAAAACCCTAAAGCTGCATCATAACAATAAAGGACATCTCACAGACTGCCTCTTCCTGATCACATCTATCCGTCACATTGGATCAGGCAGTAGAGGCATTCTTCAAGTCCCATCAGCAAACAAGTTTCATCTGATGGAACCTAAGAGGCCAGTCTTTTCTCCCACAACATCTGCTCTCTGGAACATTATCCCTCCCAAGATATGGTTAACCCCAATCCATATGGCCTTCTGGAAATGGCTCAGAATATGGCTTTTCCAGTAAGCCTTTGGATCCCCTGATAGGAGGGAGCCAATGTGCTGGCTGAATTATATATATAATATCTTCCCTCTCATGATCTTGTTTTATCTATGGTTACTGCTGTAATTAATTTTGTAAAATGCTTAAAATTATTACTATATTTAAAACAAATTAAACAATTATTTCATTGTTTGCTGTCCACAGTCACTTCACTTGAGATGGGCAGCCATGTAAAATTGACAAGTAAATAAACAAACTTACAAAAAACTAACCCAAAAAAGAAAAGAAATTCCACTGTATACAAAGATTTTTGCAGCTCCGTTACAGTCTATATGTTTCTTTCACCTAGGAAGGAAAACACAGCACTGTTGTGGAAAGAAACAGCTTTTCTTACCTATTCTGGATGTAGTGCTGTAACTTATCCTTGGCTCAGCTTCAGTTGTCACCTTATAATAAACTTTCTCTTAGGTTATTACCCTATTATTGTATTTCCTACCTCTAATAGCAAATTCATCTGGTTAGTACTGACAGAATTGCAACTAAAACTATTTCACTAGAGTCCACGTATTGGGGGGGGTGTGTGTCCAACTATCTTAGTGAAAACTGGGCACACTCACTGGCACCGTGTTAATTGGGAGGGAAAGAAATGGACATTAGATTTGCCAGGAATGAAATGGAGAATTGTGGCTGTTTGGAACTTGGGAGCATTTCAAAGTGTAATATTGTGTTGTCATTTGCATTTATTTGCTCCTGCTTTACCAAGTATAATTGGTAAAAACTCTTTTAGTATCGTAATCAAAGAAAAGCACAATTCCCTGTGAAATTAATAGATTCAAACAGAATAGTTGACTTCTGGAAATATTTGATGATAAAACTGAAACATTAGCCTATAAATCCAACATGCAATTGATGTTACTATTAAATACAGTAGCAGCAGGAACAAAAAAACCCACCAGTTTATTCAGTGACTCTGATCTCATCTGTACACGTGGTAAGATTAGGAATGTGGTTTTTTGAAAATTTATCATGAGGAGCTTAAAGTAGTACACATGGTGCTGGTTCCCATTTTTTTCCAGCAACTCTTTGAGGTAGATGTGACTAATCATTATTTCTGTATTACTATATAATCAACTGATTGACTTTTAAAGATGAGGGTGGATTTTGAACATGGACCTTCATTTGTCCTAGTCCATCGCTATTATTGTTACGTACCACATTGATTGCTAAATATCAGAGGTACAGCTGTAAAGGACTTTAAAGTGAAGGTTTTAAAAAATGTGATGCTCAACCTACTTTTTTCTATTTGGGACACATTTACTAATTTTCGATAAAGTTTGTTCTCAGAATTGTATAACTCTGCTCAGCCTTATATTCCTTTATATAAGACTGATGGAATCAGTTCCTTGTGTTCTTTTAATGTAGCTAGCCCAATAATATGGTTTTGAATTCTGTGGGTGTAAGAAACTTTTTTTTCTGCTGCTTTTTTCTTTTTGCCAGGCTGCCATGCTTCTTTCAGTTCTAGGTTTTTTTTCTCTTTTGCAGTATGTACCATTTTAGGAAGGATAATTTGCTCTGTGTGTTTCCACCGATAGGGTGCTTCTCCATTGTTTAGGGAATAAATACTGAACACTAGAATCATAAAGAGAAAAGCTGCGTTCTCCATTCTCAAAAAGTATGAACTAAAAATACACAGAAAGCAACTCAGCTGTGTTTTAACCTTTTGGCTACTCCCCCCCCCCCCAATTATTTCTTGCTGTTTTAAGAAAGGCCCTCAACAGTTATTTGTAATAGAAATCTTATTCTGATCCAGCAAGATAGTACGTGTCTGGAAATAGGTTTCCATGCATTTTATCTGAAACAGAGCTTACTGGAAAAGAAAAAAACCCAGAAAATTCTCTTATGCAGATTAATATAATTCCAGTTATCATATTCAAATCATGTTTGTCTTTCATTTCTCTGCAACTTCTCTAATTGCCTCTTCTTCTTTTCCCCACAATGATTGGAACAGTCATAGAAAGACATGAAATCCCTGCTTTTCAATATTTAAGAACAATCATTTGAGAAGCAAGCATAAAACAACTTTTGAACATTCCAAACTTCCCCAAAGTAGAAAAATTTAATTGCAGAAAATGTTCTGCCCCTTAATCCTGACTTAGATTAGGAACAGAATATGAAATGGGAAATGGGTCTACGTTCTTTCTCTTAATCACACAGTTATATATGTCAGCTAAAATTCCAACTAAAATTATATTGGCTAGTGTTAGTCATGAAACACTAACATTAACATTTGTGTTTATTGAAATTTAATTAGATGATGAATCCAAATGAGCAGTGTGTTGGTAACAGACATAAATTAGTAAGCATATATTGGTTATTCATTATTGTGAAATAGGAGCAAGGATATTGTGACATTTTGTGTTCATGAATTAGTGTACTATAGAAATATATGGAATAATCCAGTTATTTGAAAACCTGCTCTTAGAATAGTGGTAACTTTTTTGTTAAATTCTTGGTTAAACAAAAAAAAAAGTATTCCAGCAAGAAAGCTATCCATGGTTTAATTTATCTTCTTTTTTAAAAAAAATGTTAACGTTCCATATTTTAAAAATATTGTTACATTTCATATCTCAATTGGACGTGGAAAGTTGGACTTTAAAGAAGCAGGCTAGGAAGAATATTGATGCCGTTGATGCTGGTGTTAAGGAAGAAGAATCCTGAGTATATCGTGGACAGCCAAGAAAACAAACTGATGGTTCATTAAACAAATCAACCCAGAGTTCTTACTTGAGACACAAATGGCTATCCTACTATGGTCATGTTATGCAAAGATCTACCTGTTGAGAAAAGGCTCTAATGCTGGGAACGGTGGGAGAAAAGGGAAGAAGAGGATGACCAGCAACAAAATTGATGGACTCAGTTATAATGCTGAAGTGTGCACCATTGGGATCTTCAAAAAACATGTCAGGGATGGATCATCATTGGGAAAATCTACCTACGTGGTCACTAGAGAACAACATTGAATGCGTGCAATCTATAAATTGATTTGTTAATAATATTGTATGTAACATGTTTTGCAGTTCTTTGCTTATTCCTTACTAAGAAATTTATTCATTTTTTGGGGTTAAGGAAAAGTTGTATCTGGTATCTCAAGTCCAAATTCAATGTCATTTAGACTTCAGTTACGTCTCATGTTGGCCTTTAGCTACATTAACATTTGATATTTTCTTTTGAAATTAATGGAATGAAAAAGGACCATTCATTATGTACAAAAAACTATGCTAAAATCCTACAGTACATCAGTTTCTCAAAATAAAGAATTTCCAGTTCTGTTTGCCCCTGAAGAGTAGATGAAACTATCAATATTCTTCCAAGTGTCTCAAGGAAGAGCCAGTTGTTCAGTATACACAAAATCAAGATTTTATTTTTCTAAGCATCTAGTATATCTAATCTTGCAGAAATCTATTGCAGCATGAAATGGAATAATTACTAAGATTATTGTGAGCCTTCTTAAAATAACCTCCACATTTCTTTTTATATCAGTGATTTGATACAAAGAAAAGATTTGTAATCATTGGTTTAAGAAGGGAATTTCTCATTAGAGCATTTCTCATGCGTAAGATGCTTAGTTAAAAAGCTACCCTTACATTTTTGGGATGGTCACATGGTTTTCTTAAGTTCCATATCAGAACTTGGGACAGAAAGTTCTATTTGCTTTACAGCTTAGTTGGAAAGATAAAAGGGTAAGAAAAACCCAGTTTCCCTTAAAAAACATTCTGTAGAACAAGAATAAAGCAATGTGTTAAATCTAACATGACAAAGAAACCAGGAATTGAAGCAGGGAAAGAGAGTGGAAATTATACTTTTGTTTTTTAATTTTTTTAATAAAACTATTACAGATAATTAACAGTTACAGATAATTATAATTGACAGTGATAAGCTAACTGTAACTGACAGTGATATTTTTTTAAAAAAATCCTCACAGTTATAGTTATCTTTTCAGATTGATGCAAAAACAAGAAAGTCATAAAATTTAACATGCAGGCTTTTTTTAAATTTAGCTCTTATGCTTGTGAAATCAATTGCACACATAGGGAGAACTATGATCATTCATAATAAAGGAATTGTATCTCTACTCTTTTTGTAGAAATCTCACCTGACCTGTATTCTTAGGTCTGTGGGAAGTCTGATGATGACTTCATTCACATTACACTCAGTCTCTTGAATTCAAGACAAAATGTACCTGTGACAAACCCTTACATTCCAATGTGGTCAACAGTACTTCCTGTTGTGTCTGCTAAATAAGTATCACTATGACAGGAAACCCAAATAAACCAGGTCCTGTATTTTTTTCTCCAGTGTAACATTGCATTCAACAATAGAAATGGCAACTATTTTATAAATCAAGAGTTACACTGACCAAATTGGTAAGTTTAGCTGTTAAAAATTTTAATTTCTTGGTCAGACCATTGAAAACTATATCACAATAATGAACAAAATACTATTTAATCCCTGTTATTAGATAAGAGTTACTTCATCCATATTCCTATAAAATAAGAAGTTGTTCTCAAATTCTTCCAAGTAACATTTTATTAGCAAGTTAAAATGCTGCTGGTATTGCAGGAAAACAAAACAAAACTTTTTCAGATAGTATAGCACTTAATGAACAAAGGTGTTAATTGCATGAAATGTACTTTCTGCTGAGTGCACTTGAAAGAGAAAAATGTTAGAACAAATTTTGCTGCCTAGGATAATTCTTTACCCTGCCACACCTGACCCCAAGCTTGGCTAGGAAGAATTCCAAGGCTACAGTTACCCATATTTGGAAGAGAAAAAGGTTTATTCTCACCAACCCAAAGGGGGCCTGAATTATCTTGCAATGAACCAAGGCAAGTCCATTGGTAGCCCCCAGGTGAGTTCCAAAGACACAATCACTGACTAATACAATGTCATTCAGACAATTCCCTGCATACAACACTGTCTCAAACCATTCACTCACCATTGAATTCTGCATATATGCTAAAAGCCAACATCCCACTCCAAAGGTCCACAGGTGTCTAGCTATTCTGGAATTGCCGAGGTATGCCTTGTTATAGCCAAACTATTTTTCTGTGTTTTAAAGTTGTGCCACATTTTTAATAGAAATTTTGTATTTTCATGTTATAGTTCTTGCATTACAGCTGTACTCAGCTTGTTTTAAATAAATGTTTTTAAAAGGTCTCCCAAAACCTTCATAAATTGTATATCACTGTGAAATTGCACCATTGCCTTTTATGTTCTTAGTATTTTCACATGACTTCTTAAAAAATAATTGTATTCTCAGTTTAGAGAAAAGAACATGGTTTTGATTCCCCCCCTCCGAATTTTATTGAAGGGAGAAGTTCTTGTCAGAATAGATTAGGGCAGAGGTGTCAAACTCGCAATGCCACATGACGTGTTGCAACGTATCACGATTTTTTTCCCATTTACGGCAATGGGGTGGGCGCGGTTTTGGCATGACACATCCGGCCCGCGGGCTGGCAGTTTGACACCTCTGGATTAGGGCATATCAGGAGGGTCATCTGCTTGTTATAGACTGGAAAGACAGACAAACCTTGGAATGTAAAGGTGTTGGGAAAATTAATTCTTTTCTTAATTCCATAAGAGCAAATTAATCTTGGAAGTTTGGTTTTTAATCTTCTTCCATAAATATGCTGAGGCAAATCTAGTCCAATATTTGAGAAAGGAGATGAAGTCTCAGATCAAAGTCAATGCTTTATCTTCAATTGGGAATTTTTCCCACAAAACTAATATTGGAAGGAAAAAATGCGGAGAACGTAGTGATATTACAGATTGTAAGGGAAGAGTGAGAAATAGAAAGCCAAATGCAGAGAGGAGGTGGAAACAAGATAAGGTAGCTTGTTTCTGTGTATATAGTATACTTTCTTATTTATCAATCAGTGCTATTGCTTGCTTAATTTGACCACTAATCAGTTTACAATAAAGCTTAGTCTTTAGCCATGTATTAATGTTTAGGAAAGCAACTGCATCTCACGTCCTCAACAAGTTAGTCTAACACCTAATCATCTAGTACTGTATCAGACCAAGTGAAGTCACATATACAGTAGACCAATTAAAATCAGTGGAATTTAGTCATTTTGATCTGCCCCATCTTTCATGCAGCAGTGAAAATGTGCTAAATGGCCTTACACGGGTGATTTGGATTATGGCGATACTCGTATTTCCTAGTCAGGGCAAGCAAACTTCCCGTTTGCACAAGAGGTTTCTGTGAGCGCTAATGTAATATTTTTGTATGTTTTTATGTGTGTTTACGGGTAGATTGAGGAGGTAGATGCTGGGTATCCTAATGGCACTGAGAGCCAATACAGACCTGGTTGAGCCCTGAAGGGAGTGTGACTCTTTTGGAGATATGCCCAGCAGGTTTTCAGGTATGGCAACAGCCTAAAACCTGAGGCAGGGGCAGTAGCATGGCGATTGTCATCAGATACTAGCTTACAGTTTTCAGGGGCACTGTCCCATAGATCTATTCATTAAGTTGGGCTCTAGGGATCAGTTCGAATTGTTGCTGTTTTACCAGCCTCCTTGCTGCATTGCAGCCTTCCTACTTGAGCAACTTGATCCCATTTCTGGATTGGCAATGGAGTTTCCTACATTTATGATTTGGGGGTTATTTAATCTATCTTTCCTGGGTGTAGGCTCTCTCTGAACCCTAGGAAGTAGGAAATGGTAAACCACTTCTGAAAAACCTTGTCAAAAAAACTCCAGGGACTTTTCCAGGCAGTCACCTAGAATCAAAAACTCACTCAAAAGCCCCAAAAGAAATCCAGCACAGATTAACCAATTAATCATGCTCTTATTTGTACAACTGTAGATATACTTCAAAACTACAAACTGGCTCTTCCAGGAAAATAACAACACCACTGGGACAGACTGAAAAAGAGATAAGATAAAATGTCATGATACTAAAAGTGATGACAGATTATATATCTTTTTAAAAGGTTATGTTTTTGTTTTCTTTAGCAAAAGCTTTCAGCGGTTATTAAAAATGTATTGTTTATTTTTTAAAGGAGCGAATCTATTTTCTTCTTCTAAGTGAGAGAAAGTCATTTTGACTTCATGCAAACTTGTTTTATGACATTGTCATGTAGCCAATATTTCTGATAATGCAACACATTTGCTCATTTGATTGAATTATATTCTGAGCAAGAATACGAGGAGCCATAGGTATGTGCTTTTAAGGATTCAAAACACTGCTGATTGCAAAATATCCCTTTATAGCCAATGAAAAGTATAGTGGGTTTGAGGAAACATTATGTTCTTTTGGAAATTATCTTGAAATTTCAAATAATACAACATTCAGTAGACCCCCTACTAAAAGTAGACCCCTACTAAAAGTAGACCCCTACTAAAAGTCTTCTACTTTTGCTATTCCATGCAGTTATTATTAACATAATATGGCTCAACTGGGGTACTTAAGCCTCCAGAGCAGAGAATGCCAATATTTTCACGCTTCTAGCAACGGTACAGATATTATTAGAAAAGGAAATTCTGTTATTACAACATTATCATATTTATAATAGTCTTCCTTCGTTATTAAATCAGAAAAAAACCTTTAAGACATTTTTAACCCATCAGATAACATTTAATGTCATATTTATATCTGACTCTAGCTTTCTTTCTATACCAAGTTAATTCCCATATTAGAGCGTTTCGATTACAAAACTTAATCACTTCAAACTAAGCAAAATTTACTTCCCTTTCTGCCAATATCATCTGAATATTAATCTGGATATCAATCTTTGTTGTTTTTAGCAGTTGAAATGAGTCAATTACAATTAATTGTTGGTCATCAAAATTATCCAAGTAGCTTTGTATGAAATTAATTTGCTTAATAGTTTCCACATTTACTCCCAGTATAAATTCACAATTAGGTTGCTCTGACTCTTCAAATTGTATGTCTTGATATATAAAAGCCTGTTCAGGGTTACTCAGTCTCTCTTCTATTATTCCTTGTTCCACAATTTTGTTCGTTTTTAAAAAGTCAA
>NW_015386920.1:13261-17143 GCF_001527695.2 Protobothrops mucrosquamatus | reverse complement strand
AATAAAAATTTTATATTGGAAAAAAAAAAAGAAAAGGAAATTCTGCTGGGTTTAGAATATAGAACATACGGTTAATTCAGTATTGCACGTTATTTATGAGTTTTATCTGAGCAATATAGTTAATGTGAAAGCAAATATGAAACATGTGTTTATTGTTCATAAGATACTAAACTGGTGTGATAACAATTCAAATATTAACTGTACTACAGAGGTACCTTAAAATGTAGGGGATCCACTATTTTACTCATGGCTTTTTACAAGAACTTGGACAAAATACATCAAAGATGTATTTCTACCTGATATAATGCTTCCTACATGTATTATTTATTTCAGGTTATTATTTTTAAAAAATCAAATAGAAGAAAGGGTAATGTTTCAGCAGTAAATAAAGCATTACATGGAATAGGATTTTTATCATAGTGTTCTTACCTGTTTTAACCACAGGTTTGGTAGATATTGGTGCTAAATGTTGAAAATACATGATATATCTTTGAGACTGTAGCTCCAGATAAAATAATATCCCAGCTTGACAATAAAGATTAATTCATACAGTAATTTTATCCCCATTGTGTCCACGGTTTATAATCACATGATTAGGGGGAAATTGCATATACTTTTTGAAATGTGCTTTTAATTCAACCTACATTATACTATGACATTCCACCAAGTAAACAGCTTCATTTCCAACATTATGCTGTTAGACTGTTCAGCATTTAGCAGCAGACGGACTATCTCCTTAGATGGAAAAATTATGTGGGGAAAAAAAAAAAACAGAATTTGCAGAAACAGCAAAACTGACTTATTTTCTGAGAAAATCATTTCTTTTCTTAAAGACTGGAAACCTAATTTGAATATTTTGCTGAAGGAATTAAAAAAATGACATGACTTATGTTTTCAAAATCCTTTAAAGATGTGAATTAAACAAGGAGCTAAAGGGACTTGTGTAGTTTAGTGATTATTATAAGCTACAGTGAAACTAAAAAAAAAAAAAAAGACTGGTCCCCACAGTCACATGACTAAAATTCGGGTGCTTGGCAATGGGCGTGCATTTATGACTGTTGCAGCATTCCAGGTCATGTGATTGCCATTTCTGACCTCCCACTTGGCTTCTGACAAGCAAAATCAATGGGGGAAGCTGGGTTTGCTTAACAACTTCATGAATCACTTATCAACCGTGGCAAAAATCAGTTGTAAAATCAGACTTAACTCACTTAACAATTCCTTTGCTTAGCAATAGAAATTCTGGTCCCAACTGAGTCATAAGCTGAGGACCAGCTGTGATATCTAACAGAGAGAAGATTATAAGATTGTAACTGAAAATAATTTGAAAGCCGCATTTCATAATTGTAGTTTCTTTCCTTTGTTTGCTTTTCTCGAACTTTTTTTTCCTTGTTAATCTAGATTTGTTTTTACCATATATAAAATTCTTAATAAACATAAAGAAAAAAAAGAAAAAATATGTTAATAGAACCTGATTTTCTACAGTTTATAAAGGTTAGTTGCAGTAGTATATTTTCCATCTAGCGTTACAGAAAAGGAATGGTTAAGGCTTAGTGTTATTACAAATATATTCATTCAGAGTAAAACACACTTTCTAATTTTTCTCATTGTTGCAATGCTCTATTAGTGCAACAAGGCCAAGGTTATGACTCTAAATTGGATATAGATATTATTATAAATGTCCTGGGTCAATAATCTGCCCAGATGCTCCAATCTGTATGTTGTACATGTGTGTGTGTGTGTGTGTGTGTGTGTGTGTGTGTGTGTGTGAGAGAGAGAGAGAGAGAGAGAGAATTTATTTCTTTATTTTTCTCCCTTAAATTGATACTAAACATAAGATGAAAGGATTTCCTGATAGATTTCTGATCATTTAGAGATCAGAGATTATCTACAGATCAATTCTGTATCTCAGGCTATCTACAGTCCAACTTAGAAATAACATTGTAGAAGCAACCAAAGTGATCCTCAGCTCCTGGGGAAACTGATTTTAGATTAATAAGAGCAGTGTTTATTTATAACTGCAACATGAAAACCATTATGAGTTTTATTTCAGATAGGCACTTTTTGGAGCACTAAACTGTGAAAATCCCCATTTGAACTTTTAGAAGTTCAAATGATACTGTTGAACAGAGCGACCACTTCATGAAATCCCCATTCAAATTATCTCTTTTCCCTTGATACGTTTTGTCCTGTTTTTGACTGAGAGTTGCTGTTACACTGCAGAAAATAACCCTATGGATATGATATACGTATGGTTCAGTAACAAGTAAAGGAAATATTTTGTCAATTTGTTTGTTACAAGAGTCAAGAGAAACTTTGGTAGTTATTTTAACAGATGCTGTGTATATGCATACACAAATATAGACATAGACACAGATAAACACATTAGATTGCATACTTACATATTTCATATATTAACTGACTATTTTAAAAATAATTCTAAAATTTAATTTGATTTATTTAATACAATTCCCATGCAAAAACCATAAGCAACACAAAAAAAATCTGTTACCTGAGGTAGAGGGCAAATACTTGTATAAAAACAGAAGCCAACTGAATTAACAGTTTAATTATGTTAAGAGAAAAAATACTTTTAAAAGCTCTAAACCTTGTTCATAGTTTTAACTCTCTCTCTCTCTCTCTCTCTGTGTGTGTGTGTGTGTGTGTGTTGTTATCTTACTTATTACTCAAATCCCGTAAGGCTGGCTTCTTAAAAGTATTATAATTTCCTAGCACTTAAAAAAAGATGAATAACATTTCTGTTCTTTGTTTGCATTTTCTCTCTTTTTCTCTTCTGTCTCACATACAAATACACATTCCTTTAAAATTACTGAAGAAAAGATTACTGGAAAAATTAAAATGTTTTTAATTTTAAGACATAATTTAAATATCAAGTTGTGTTTTAAAAGTGATCAACAGTGGGAGAAACAAGGAATAACATAGTGGTACTTTAATTATACACAGGTAAGAGACTAACTAAAATATGTGCATAAGCCAGGATTTTTGCTGTTTTCTTAAATAAGGTTGTTTTAACATTTAATTAGCCTCACTTTTTTTACCCCATTCCAGCCAAGCATTTTAGTTGGATTTTATGTTTTGTATATAGGTAATTCTCAACTTGCGACCACAATTGATGTAAAAAAGATGTTGAGACTCTAGAACCGTGATGGCGAACCTATGGCACGGGTGCCATAGGTGGCACTCAGAGCCCTCGCTGTGGGCATGCACACCATCACCCCAGTCCTAGGCCTTCAGCTGGGTTTTATAAAACCTTTTCGCTTTAGGCCTCTGCCGCCGTGTGCAAAAAAAAAAAAAAAGGTTCAATCAATCAATTTCAACGTCTCGTGGGAAAAAAAAGATCTTGCAAAGTTGGAATTGACTGATTGAACTTTTTAGTCCCACCCAGTCTGCCGTTACCACCGCAGCCACGCCCACCCAGTGGGCCACACCCACCCGGCACCTGACGATGCATAAGTGGGTTTTGGGTTGCAGTTTGGGCACTTGGTCTCTAAAAGGTTCGCCATCACTGCTCTAGAAAGAGTACAGAGAAGAGCAACAAAGATGATTAGGGGACTGGAGGTTAAAACATATAAGGAAAGGTTGATGGAATTGGGTATGTCTAGTTTAATGAAGAGAAGGACGAGGGGGGACATGATAGCAGTGTTCCAATATCTCAGTGGCTACCACAAAGAAGAGGGAGTCAAGCTATTTTCCAAAGCGCCTGAAGGCAGGACAAGAAGCAACGGATGGAAACTAATCAAGGAGAGAAGCAACCTAGAACTAAGGAGAAACTTCCTGACAGTTAGAACAATTAACCAGTGGAACAACCTGCCTCCAGAAGCGGTGAATGCTCCAACACTGGAAGTTTTTAAGAAGAAACTG
>NW_015386920.1:10324-13191 GCF_001527695.2 Protobothrops mucrosquamatus | reverse complement strand
GGAAACTAATCAAGGAGAGAAGCAACCTAGAACTAAGGAGAAACTTCCTGACAGTTAGAACAATTAACCAGTGGAACAACCTGCCTCCAGAAGCGGTGAATGCTCCAACACTGGAAGTTTTTAAGAAGAAACTGGACAGCCATTTGTCCAAAATGGTATAGGGTTACCTGCCTGAGCAGGGGGTTGGACTTGATGACCTTCAAGGTCCCTTCCAACTTCATTATTATTATTATTATTATTATTATTATTATTATTATTATTATTATTATTATTATTATTATTATTATTATTATTATTATTATTTGTACTTTCTCTGATTCCCTAGAAGATCTGCATAAAGCAATGGCAGAGGCGATCGCCTGGATAGCTGAATTAGACATCCAGTTATGAGGCCCCTCCTATACACCCATAGAGGTTTTACTTTAATTATGTGGATTGTGTATAAATATGTGTACTTCTTTCTGTCCTGTTCTCATTATATGCTAAATAAATAAATAATAAGAATATATGAAATAAATTCAGATTAGTTCTTTCAAGCAACAGGAAAATTGGGAAAGCTTTAGGTGGAACAGAAAGGTATTTCAAAATGGGTTGAATATAAAAGATTTTGGTCCAGCGAATTATCTACTATTCATATCAGTTCTCTAGTGTGCTGTTTTTATACCACAACAATGACAGAGATATTTGTCAAATAATTATGGACATATAGACATAATCTAATTGAAATATATATGTAAAAATAAACTATACATATTAGATTGGCTGATTGTATTTTTTAAAAATTGGTCTGCATTAAAAATACAGAAAAATACTAAGATAAAAGGTACTTTTAGCTAATAATCACCAATACTTTCAAGAGGAATTTATGCTACAATTTTAAACTTATATTCTGTTTATATAATAAAGCAATGGTTATTACTTTATCTTTTGAAGAAACATGTACAGTATATTTATGCCCTCAACAATGAGTCTAATGGATTGCGGAAAATGTTTTCTGATAATAACAAGGTCATAGCAATAAGCTCAAATATGTGTAGCAAAACAACTCTATGCTCCTTTTTAATCATGATTGTGTTGTTTTTTGTTTGTATTTAAAACAGCTGCTGCTTATCTTCTTTTATTTATCTACTGTATGTAATTCATTTTGGCACACACTAAGAAGCAATGAGAACAAGTGATAGGCAATCTTAGCTATATTATTATGGATCACAGAAAATTATTGGGTTTGTGTTTGTAATTGCATACACTGTTCCTTCCTCCATCTTATGTTCATATCAAAGAAAAGTGCAACACAAATGCTACGTCAGATGCAATGTGATCATTTTAAGCAAGACAGTCAAGCAGCGAAAGAACTTCTTGAACTGAAAGAACTAAATAGTTCCTTCCTTGATTAGAAAGGGTTAGTAAGAACAATGTTTAATATTATTTTGTGAGTGGCAAATCAACTCACAATTAACTCTTAGGATAATTTGGGATATATCAGATGCAGTACTAAATTTTCTATGAGTTGATTACAATAACAGTTTGTTAACAGAGGGTTTTGAAACATTAATCTTGCCTTTTTTACTTTATTGTTCCTATTGTTAACTATTTTGTCAGTATAGTATATAAATGATAAATTAATAATCTGAAAATAGATTTAGCAGTTTAAAGCTGTGGGGGTGTAGTGGTTACAATTGATAGAAGTAAGTCTTCATCCTGGTTCATCCAAGCCGGGGATAAATAAGCAACATGGCGACTGCTTTGGGAAGAAGGTTACAGTTTATTGCAGAAGCAGAAAGATGGTTCTTCAGGAAAGAGCAGAGGAGAGAAGAAAGAGACTGAGCACATGGAAGAAGGTTTTTATACCCCCTCTAGTCCTGTTTGGAATAGTTTCCTGTTCCTGTGGCATGAACCTTGAGGCTATTTCTGAGTGCTTTTCTAGGCCTTGATATCTGTGGTTTAATCCTATTATCATATCCTGCTTCCCAGGTGATGGGGCTAATGACTCCTAGAGTTTGGGTGGGGCATGCAGATTTTCTCTTTGTCTTCTTGATTACTCTGGCTTCAACTTTCTGATGGTTTTACATCTTCATTTGTATGGGGCTAGGTCTTGCTTGGGGCAGAGAGATAGATTTGGAGCCAAAGTTGGTTTCTGCTTTTTAAAATACTTTTGAGGAAATATATTTTTCTGCCCTTTTAATATTTCCTTCTCTGGGGCTCTGACTTCCCACACAATGCAGTATTGCAGGCTGACTGATGAATGCCAGGAGCTGAATCCTGACTGACTCAAGGTTGACTCAGACTTTCATCATTTCTAGATTAGTAAAATGAGGACCCAAATTGTTGGGAGCAATATGCTGACTCTGTAAACCGCTTAGAAAGTTCTGTAGACTACTATTTAGTGGTATATAAGTCTAAGTGCTATTGCTATTACTAATAAAAAAAATTGGGGCCATTTTGCAAGGGATGGGAAACTAATATTGTAGTAATGTATTAATCAGTATTCAACTAGGGGGAATAATATGTGTTAGGTTTTTTTATTATGCACTTTTTTATAATGTTTTGTTTGTTTTGTGTTTTTCTTCACTTGTTTTTTTAAAATTTTTGGAATTTTGTATTTTAACTTTTTTTTAATAAAATAAAAATAGAACCGCATATCTAATATTATGTAGTGCACAAGCTCACCTAACAGAGAAACTGGATGAAAGGAATGCCCAAAGTATTTCATAGTTGTACTACTAACACAATTTGAAGAAAAACTGTATGCTAAAGAAGATTTTCATTTTTTGAGTTAGAATATTTAAATAATGTCTACTTTTGTATTGAAATTGTCAACATTCCCACAACTTTTTCCACTTGGGATGTCTCATAAAACTATTTACACT
>NW_015386920.1:0-10106 GCF_001527695.2 Protobothrops mucrosquamatus | reverse complement strand
AAAAAATATCATTTTGAATCAATGGCACCAAATCTCTGGATATAAAAAAAGAGTTTATTGGGGAAAGGGAAATATAAGGAATTAGGTTTGGAGTTCCAGATATTTCATTACCCTGTTAGGTAACATCATCAGGAAACATTTGGCAAATTGTGATATGTTGGTTAGTGGGATTAAGTAGCCTTTTGTCTTTTGCATGCTTTGTCTGGTTGTGGTAGCCCTGTGTAAGGATGATGTTTTGCAAATTATTAATGCCTTTTTATTGATAGATTATTTATTTTGATAATTTGGTGATGATTCTGTCTTATAATAGTATTTACTGCTACATGTAAAGTGAATGATGGAATGGAAGGTGTTCTTTTCTTCTGCTTGTTGTAGTTCAGTTTGGTTATTAGATTGATAAAATAGCTCTAGTTTAGCTGGTTTGATTGTTGTGATGGGGCAATGCTGTTATGAGTTGAGATGATGCACAAGTGTCGCATCTTTAAATACATATTTTGATATGTCCGTAGAATTTAAAACTATATATATCTACTGGTGCTGCTTGTTCAGAGGACTATGTTTCTTACATTTGTTTATCTTTAGAAATTATTCTAAAATTTCTACTGTTTACTAGTTGAGCTTTGCCCAATGTTGTCTGAGTGGAAGAAATTAGTTAACTCATGTCATGTCTAATGATGTTACCAAGTAGACTAATAAAACGTCTATAACTCAAAACAAAGCTTAGGCCCTCAAACAGGATGACATGCTGACCTGGAGCTATTAGACTACTGAAAAGAATTTACTCAATTAATGGTCCTTCATCCTAGTACAGTCCATCAGTCTTTCACTATAATAATGAGAATCTTTCTAAATGGCTTAAAATGGGACCTCAAATGGTTAATTTAGATTGTAATTTTCATTTAAAAAGCATTTTTATTGGAAACTGCCATCATTCAGTTCCATAATCACAGACAGAATGAAGAATCAATCATTTGTGATGACTCATAACATCAGAAATAAATTCCATGCTACTTAACCAGTGATAACTTCAATGCTTTCATAGGAATAATCAAACCATAAACCCTGAACCAATCTACTTCTGGTATATTTATTGGTGTATCTGAGGGAAATGCATATATGATTACAAGAAAACAGCTGACAATCAGTTCTATGTAAACAGTTCCAAGTTCCCTTAATATTGTAGCTCTTATATCTTTTTCATGGATGGGTAATTTATAGCATTTTCTTCTGTAATATGAATATAATATTTTGGAGTTGCTGATGTCAGCTAGACTCATTGATCTAAATATAACCAGACAACTAGTTATTCCTATATCTCATGGGAGTTCCCAGTGCCTGTAATTGTTTTTTTTCCCGGTTGATTGACAGCTCTATTATTTTCAGTAGCAAGTGGTTTTTACAGTGAGATCTGATACTGGAATTAAAATGGATTTGCCAAGTATTAATCTCTTACAAAGCTTGTATTAATCTCATACAAAGGGGATTATGTGAATGTGGGAAAGTGATCAATGCAAAGAGCAGAATAATGTGGGTGTGAAGTCTGCAGTGTTACCCTCTTTTCAAAGCAACCTTTTAAAGGAGGTAGAATTTCATCCTTTCAAGTGCCAGCCTGTGCAGAAAGTATCTGAAACCATGTTTAAAAGTCAGTGTGACTTTAAAAAAAAGAGCGAACACATCCATTTTTCCTCCAGTTATTGTTATAATAATAGTATACCACTTTATAGTGAACCTTATAATTAAGAGATTGTATCTGTTCAGTATAATCTTGTCTCTGGGTAATTGTCTCTCATTGCTACAGATAGGGAAAGTATTAATGGTTATTTGCACAACAGAAGGCTCTGTTCTTGAGACAGATTCTAAGATGACAAATTGGTCTGGTACAAGAACTATAATTAATAAGACTGCTATAATTTTTTATCCAATGCATAAATGTTAAGTTACTCATAGATTTACACTGCATTCTTACTGGATTAAGTACCCATGTATGTGATACACATTTATAAAGATTTTTCAAGGAAGAGATAAGTGTATTCATTTCTTATATGCAATTAAATAAGGAATTATCCACCTGATTGGTAATCATGTGGATTCTGTGTGCATATATATGGGGATAATTGGTGGATCCCTGAGCTAAATCAGGAATACAAGATGGCAATAGATTTGGCTTTGCGGTTTTTCTTCCAGTCTAAATATTAGAATAGAATAGAATAGAATAGAATGGAATGGAATGGAATGGAATGGAATAGAATAGAATAGAATAGAATAGAAGCTGGAAGGGACCTTGGAGGCCTTCTAGTCCAGCCCCCTGCTCAAGCAGGAGAACCTATACCATCTCAGACAAGTGACTGTCTAGCCTCTTTTTAAAAATCTCCAGTGATGGAGCACCCACAATTTCTGGGGGTAAGCTGTTCCACTGGTTAATTGTCCTTGCTGTCAGGAAGTTTCTCCTTAATTCCAGGTTGCTTCTCTCTTTGATCAGTTTCCAACCATTGTTTCTTGTCCTGCCCTCTGGTGTTTTGGTGAATAATGTTACTCCCTCTTCTTTGTGGCAGCCTCGCAAATACTGGAATACTGTTATCATGTCTCCATTATTTCTTCTTTTCTTTAGACTAGCCAAACCCAAGTACCGCAGCCGTTCTTCGTTCTCCAGGCCTTTGATCATCTTAGTTGCTCCTCTGAATTTTTTCCAAATTCTCAACATCTTTTTTGTGATATGGTGACCCAAATTGGCTGCAATATTCCAGGTGTGGTTTTACTAGGGTTTTATAAAGCGGTACTAATACCTCACATGATCTTGATTCTATGCCTCTGTTTATACAACTCAGGATTATATTAGCATTTTTGGCTGCTGCTGTACACTGCTGGCTTATGGTTAAGTGATTGTCCACTAGGACTCCAAGGTCCCTCTCACAATTACTGTTTTTAAGCCAGGTCTTGCCCAATCTGTACTTCTACCTTTGATTTTTCCTGCCTAAATGTAAAACTTTGCTTTTCTCCACATTGAAACTCATTTTGTTAGATAAGGAAGCTTCTATCTAGATTGGAAGAACAACACTGAACAAAGGTTAAACCTTCTTTTATACACTGTAATTCCATAATGCTCTTAGTGAAATACTGCAAGATCAGAATGAGATCAGTCAACATCAACTAAAATTCATATGTTTAATAATACTTGTTAATAATAAAAGTATTAATAATTTTGATTACTTCTGTTAGGGTTTAACTGTATCTCATTTTGTTTTGTTCTTGACTATTAACCATCATGAATACTTTTAGGGGAAAAAAGGTCAGGAATAAATTGAAATAATACTGTACATACATTTTCTCCAAATGTAGGAAATTCTGTCAATATGACCCATTGTGCCCTCTCTCTCTTATGTTCTGTAATTTACAGAGCATTCACCTGTCTGACTTCTATAGCTGCCTTATTTTTTTGAACCAGCTTCATTGTCTTGGGAAGTTTTACTATCTATTTTAGACCAGTATTTCCTGTTTACCTTCATAACTAACACATCGTAACTGAATTATTGCAGCCCATAAGAATGTCGCTTCGTTCTTTAATATATTTATTCTTAACACAAGTAGTGACAAAGAAACCTATTTTCCTTCAATTCTTTCAAGGGAAAAAGAAGTACTAGGAAAAGAAATGATTTGCCCAAGGGCAGCCTAGATACTCATGTTAGAATTGATAATAAAAGTAAAGATTCCACAAGGTTATCTGTAGATAAGTCCTATAGGATCCCTGATAGTCTTTGGTAACCTTCTTCAAGCTCTGCCTGTCTAGATGGGTTGAACTATAACTGTAATTATGTTTATGGTGAGAGGGAAAACTTCATAGATAATCAGGCACTAAGCCATTTAGGCTTTTAAAAGTCAATACTAACAGCGTACATTGTGCCTAGTAGGCAACTAATAGCTGGCATAAGTCTTTTACTACAGGCATCATGTTATACCATGCACCATTTAGGAATCTGGCCACCACATTTTTCACCAATTGCATTTTTTTCACCTATTTTTCAATAAAGGTTTGTATCAGATGTTTTAATCATAGATTTATACATCCTGCATTCAAGAAAGCATTGATTATTGTTCTTTATAATAGTGTTGGTTACAAACTGCAGAATGAATCAGGCAGAAAGCACAAGGATAAAAAAAACTCATGGTATCCCTAGTTTCTTTATACAGTATACCATTTCCACATCCCTGCGATCCACTAATTCAAAGGTGGGGATTGAGGGTCCCTTTATGACCAGTGGACTTCAACTCCCAGAATTCCTGAGCATGCTTAGCTCAGGACTAATTGAAAAGAATCTACATCAGGGGGGCCAAACTGCCGGCCCATGGGCCGGATGCGTCATGGCAAAACCGCGCCCACCCCATTGCCAGCAATGGAAAAAAAGTTGTGACACGTCACGTGATGTTGCAAGTTTGACACCCTGATCTACATGAACCTGACAAGTAGCAGTCAACGTCAATGGACTCCAAATTGAGGTGAATCTGATTGTCTGAAAAAAACAATGGAAATTGCTGACAGTGAATCTTTGGCTCTCTTTCCCTAACCTTTTGATGGACAAGATGTTGCACTGTTACAGAAAACCAATGATTCTAAGCAAATGCAATAGGGACAGAAAACCAAGCCCTCTTTGCTGCACTCATTGGAAAGAGGCTCATTCCATGCTTGGGCTGCTTTCACAAGACAAGACAAGACACAATAAGGTAAGATAAGATGAGGCAAGGTAAGATAAGGTAAGATAAGGCAAGGTGAGGCAAGGCAAGATAAGATAAGATGAGGCGAGGCGAGGTGAGACAAAAATAAGATAAGATAAGATAAGATAAAATGAGATGAGATGAGATAAGATATAAGATATAAGATATAAGATATAAGATATAAGATATAAGATATAAGATATAAGATATAAGATATAAGATGAGGTGAGGTAAGGTAAGGTAAGGTGAGGTGAGGCGAGACGAGACAAGACAAGACAAGACAGGACAAGATAAGATAAGATAAGATAAGATAAGATAAGATGATAAGATAAGGTAAGGTAAGGTAAGATAAGGTAAGATAACCTTTATTGTCATTTTTTTTACTGTGGGCACAACGGCACACATCAAAAATGAAATTTAGTTGCCCGCTCTCAAAATGAACACATACGTGACACACACCTAACATACTATATACAACATATGTATAGACCCATACCCCTACATATAAATAACAAATAAATATTAAACACTGTCCATCTTGAAAATATAACGGAAGGAGGAAGCTTGAGAGTTCACAAGGTTAATGCTGTGTGGAATGAAACTATGGCTGAATCTGGATGTTCAGCTACAGATACCACAAAGCCTCCTCCCAGAAGGTAACAAGGAAAACAGGTCGTGAAGAAGATATGTAGTGTCCCCAACAATCTTGCGGACCCTGCTTAAGCAATGTTTCTGTGCTATGTCCTGGATGGGAAGGAGGGAACTGCCAATGATCTTTTTGGCCATCCTCACCACTCTCTGCACCGCCTTCCTATCTGAAGCAGTAATACTACCAAACCAGGTAGTAATATGACAGGATGATCTCAATCGTTCTTCTATAGAAGTGGTAAGGATAGGAAAAGGAATATGTGCTTTTCTCATGCAACACAGAAAATGCAGGTGCTGCTTTGCCCACTTCACCAGTGTCTCGCTGTTGAGCGACCAAGCCAGCCTACTCGTTAGCTGCACACCCAGGAATTTGATGCTGGTAACCATCTCTACAGGTGAATCATTAATGCACAGAGAAGTGTGGCTGTGCCGGCCTTTTCTGAAATTGACAATGATTTCTTTGGTTTTTCCGGTATTTAAAACTAGGCTGTTTTCCTTACACCAGTTCACCAACCCCTCAACCTCCTTGGGGTAAGCGCCCTCATTGTCATCTTGAATAAACCAGCAACTTGAAAGTATGAGATTCAACTTACATAGCTGTCTCAGTGTTCAACCCTTACAACTCTTTCTTTTTGTGTACCTTTATGGATTAGGAGCCCATCATTTGTCTATGAGAGGAAGAGTTGGCATCACTATTGTTACTGTTTTGTACTTTATTATTGGTTTCAGGCATTTTGATTCTGACCCTGACTGTTAAACCAAAGTGCCAGCTGAGCCCTGCATGAGAGAAAAGGATGCCAGCCCTTTTAGATAGAAACAAGCATGGCAGGGATTCCAGGAAGGGAATCTCATAGGGGAGAATAATAGAATATAGAAAATCTGTTAGTGTTTGTCTCTGCCCTGTTATTCCAAACAAAATCTATACCAACATCTCTCATTTTCCTCTTTTTTAGGATTGTGTTAACTTTTCTGAAGTTCACTCATTCTTTCTTCATTGCCAGGGTCAGGTCTATATTCCTTCACATTATATTCTAATATAATTCCTTTGTTATATTTTTAATTCAGGTTTAATTATCTTGCTTTTTGTGAATCAGTTGTTAATCACTCAGAGTTATTTTTAAAGATGAATGGCTATATATACATTTTACAAATATATACACTCTTTTACTTAGTAAGATACTATTAACTGTTGAAATTATCTCTATGTTCCACAGATCAGCCAGACTTCAACAGGACTGCCAACAGTTTAGGCAGAAAAATTTCCAAATGCATTCAGAAAACCATCTGGATTCATCAGGCACCTGGATTTTAATTGGTCCATGACCATTGCAAAGATATATAGCAACTGCCAGTCTAAGACTGATGAGAGAGTAATGTGTCCATGACAACAATTTTATAGAAACCTCTTTCATTTTTTATCACTGATTCCAGCAAAATTGAACACTGTGCCCTACTATATGCCTGGATTTGATCACCAAACGCTCTCAATATAAAAGGTTTAGGATAATTCAGTGTGATGCCAAAGATAACACTCAGCTACAGTAGCTTAGGAAAAGACTGCTTTACAGAGGAGTGAATAGTATATTATTCTGACTCAATTCCAGTAATCCAATAATTTAACAAATCAGCAAACAATCAAAATGGGCAGACTATTAGACAGAGCTTTTAGTCAGTGAACAATTCCTGTGTAGGCTAAAGCTATATCAATTTCCTACCATGCAACTCTAGTCTTCTGCATCAAGGAGTATCTAAGTAAATTGAGAAGTAGGGCTTGACTCCCCCCTTCTATTTCAACCAAGCCTCTATAAGCCAAGTCAATACTTTCAAATGGGGCTTTAACTACATTTTTTTGGCAAGATGCAGTAATCTGCATTTGAGCAAGATGCATGTAATCAAAAGGTTTCAGGCAATCTTGTTAACTGATACTGCATTTATAGTATGCCTAACATATATCCTACCTCATCATAATAACCAGTCTTCTCCCTTCTTCAGCCTTGCCTTAGCCCAGTGGTGGCGAACCTATGGCACGTGTGCCAGAGGCGGCACTCAAAGTCCTCTCTGTGGGCACGCGTGCCATCACCCCAGACCCGCCTCCCCCCACAGCCCCCTCCTCACGAGCAGCTCCTCCAGAGGAGAGTCGCCCCCGAGCACAGCCCGCGTGGAGCAGCGCAGCCAAGGACATGGCAGCCGAGCAGCTGGGACAAGACTTCACCCTTGCACCCATCATGCGCAGTTGATGCTGCAGTGCGCAGGCGGAGGGCGTGGCTGCCATGGCGCTGCTGGGCCACGTGGGTGATCTGCGGCGGGCCGTGGAGGCAGTGGGTGGCCCCACAGGTGGGGGGGGCAATTTTTGGGCACTCGGTCTCTAAAAGGTTCGCCCTCACTGCCTTAACCCAATTTGAATCTTACATCAGTCTGACCATTCTGTGCAGTTGATGAAGTGAGCTGTACCTCATGAAAGCTTATGCTTTTTAATAACATTTGTTACTCAGAAAATGTTTTGCCAGATGCCTGGTTGGTTGGTTGATTGATTGATTTTCCACCACAGACTAACACAGCTCTCCTCCTACTTATTTATTTTTTTAAATCTAATTTAGAAACTGCCCATCTCCCTCACAGAGGGACTCTGGGCTCGCACAAGTAAAATATTACAACATAAAACTGTATATAAAATTTATATTAGAGGCAAAGGTAGTTAAACTTCAATATTAAAAATTAATTAGATTAATTAAAAGGCGAGGGAGGTCCTTTGGGATATTAACCAGCCCCACAGCTGCATTCTCCTCTATAAGCTCCAAGCGAGCCAGGTCTTTAGACTTTTGTGAAAGGCCAGGAAAGTGGGAGCCTACCTGGCCTCTGGAAGGAGAATGTTGACTGCCAATTTGCTTCCAGCTGCAATTCAAGGTGCTAGTTATCAATTTTAGAGCCTTGCACGGCTTGGGGCCAGGTAATCCGAAGGACCATCTCTTCCTGGTTACATCCACCTGACCTACTGTCGGGCTTTAAAGGTCATAACAAACACCTTGAATTGGACCCCAGAAGCAAACTGGCACTAGTCCAAATGGGAGATGACCAGGACATGAGTGACCAAGTGGAGACCCTCTTTCTTCAGAAATGCTGTAACAAGCGCACAACATACACTTTATTATGAATAAAGTGTATCTACATAGCTGAAGCAAGAATAGTTTTTAAGAACAAAAAATATGTAAAGGCATAACAAGTGGTCTTGTATAAATTACATTGAAGAATAATTTCTTCTGATTCCTTTTGCTTATTATTTATTGGCACCTGCTCTATGCTTTATATAATTATTGCTTGCTCTGGAATGGAACAGACATGTAATTGCTATATAGTGGTTAGGGCATCTAGCTAGAAACTGGGAGACAGTTCTAATCTCACCTTAGGCACAGCTGCATCTCTCAGATGTAGAAAGAGGCAATGGCAAATAACTTCTGAAAAATATTGCCAAGAAAACTTTGGGGACTTGTCCAGGCTGTCTGTAAGAATTGGACACAAATAAACAGAATAAAAAAAAGTTATGTACAAGTGCCCGCATATTGATTAAGACTTTATGCACTCTTCAACACTCAGAATAGACCCATTACAGAGCAGAGAACAGGAAGGACAACTTAGAATCCATTTTGCCATTTGAACATACCCACATTTAGAATCAAATGGCAAAGAAAGAGGATGGTAAGTATGAATGACTCCATTTAATGAAATGAAAAGCTGCTATAGGTTGGTGGATGTGTTAGATAGATTTGAAGGAGCAATAATGTTTCCCTGCCCTTCCCCATTCACACACCCTCCCCCCCAATTGCTTAAATAAACTCCCTAGCACTGTGATAAAACTAGACAGTGTGAATTGCAGTTTCACTGATGGTTGCCATGGGTTACCTTCCTGTGCTGCAGATATTCCCTTCAAAAATAGTAACATGAATGTTAAAACAGGGCCCCAGGACTGTCATTGCAGGGATTGCCTGCTAACTGATCACACTTACTGAAAGTGCAATTCAGTCTATAGTAACCAATCATATGCAAATAATTTTCATCTCAACCTGAATAGGAATAACCTCTTTTACACATGCTCTCTGCCTTTCACAATGAAAAGGTAGAAAACAGTCTTTTAATAGATCATTCAAACTAAGTTCGTGAAAGAATAACAATATCACAGGAGCTCTATAATTTTTTTTTAAAAAAAGAAAAAAAGCTAAAGCAGAAAAAAGCAAGCATAATTTTTTACAGACATGGTACCATCAAGGTGAATTTAACCACAGCTCTCATCATGCTTAGGATGTCACAATAAAAGCTGAACTAGATAAAGAAAATGCAATAGTAATGTAAGTCTAATGCCAGAAAAATGAGATCAAATAAGCTATACTCAAGGTGACATTAGCGAGCATTAAATGCTTGAAGGAAAGACTCTGTATAAATGAAATATATTAAAACAATTTCAACTATTTATACATACTTTCAGATCAATTAAATTGAAACCATGCACAAAATAATATACATGTCTACACCCAGATACAGAGATTAGTCCAAAACATATTTGAAATTAAGGGGCTTACAGGAAACAGAGATCCACACAGCTGGAACATATTTCAATAACGTTAAACATTTCAACAACATTCTATAAAACAATTTTTATTTTCTACAGATGTATAAACAGTAAAATTGAATATCCTGATTCAAATAATATCATATTGCAAGAGGCAATGCATACAAGAATTGGAGCATCGAAGGAGAGA